>NW_007253180.1:125066-138863 GCF_000164805.1 Carlito syrichta
CTCCCAACAGATGAGGTACGCCCCTCCCACCACTAGCAATTTCCCTCAACTGCCAATCCCACTCCCTCTCTCCTGACAGTTTCCCACTATTGCCAGTCCCCTTTTTTATAGTATTATAATTGGTCAAGATCTGCTTATGAGTGAGAACATATGGTACTCTGTTCTTTGTTTCTGTGATAGATCACAGAGTATGATTGATTCTAAATCCATCCAAGTTGATTCGAAGTCCATATGTTTGTCCTTTATGATTGCATAATATTCCATTGTGTATATGTACCACATTTTTTTTTATCCAGTCCAGCTTTGGTGGACAACATGGTGGGTTCCATGTTTTTGCTAATGTGAATAGAGCTGCAACAAACATACGTGCACAGGTATCTGGGTTGTGAGACAAGAACCTGGGATTCATCTAGACAAGAGAGCTGTCACCTTTCCTGACCGCAAGGGAATTCTCCAAGCAAGAGCCATAAAGAGCAGTAGCACTCCTCAGGGGTTTGCAGCTGTGGGGCACCTGGAATTTCAGGGTGCCATAACGTCCTAGGTCACCATGTGGGCCTTGGGGCACCATTGTGTCCTTGGACTCATCCTTGAATCCCGATGTGGGCCCCCGGTTGGCAGTGCAGACCCGGTGGAATGACAACAAAATGATCAAGTAAATATTGAATCTCTAATGGAGAAGGAAAAATTAGCGTTTCTTTAGAGTTGAGGTGTGTGTGTGTGTATGTTGTTATCTGCCATATGGGTTAGAAAATTCAGAGAACCTACTCCCTGGGTATGAAAACAAACAAAACAGTTTTTGTCTAAGACTTATAAACGTGTGGGACGTAGGCTAGAGCATGGATACTAATCTAAAAATATTTTACTTTCCTAAGACCCCTGTTGAACCAGTAGGAATGTCGAATATTTATATTATCCTAAACTAGGACTTCCTCTAAGTATATCACAAATCCTTGTGTGACTGTTGTGGAGAAGTCGTTGAGTAGTTTTTGCTTATTGATTTGCAGAACAAATATTTTTCTACTTAGTGTCAGGGACTCTGCTCTCAGCAGGAAACGTATTTTCTAGAAGAAAAGCCAAACAATAAACACATAAATACCCATCACACTCCTGGATGTGGTCGGAGACTTGAAAGCAGCAAGGTAAAGTTACTCTGAGTGACAGTGGGACATTTTTTACATAGTAATCAGCGAAGATCACCCTGTGGCAGTGACACTGAGAAATACTAAGAGAGCAAAAGGAAATAGCATTACAACAAAATGCCTTGAGGTAAAAACAATTTGGTGTGCTGATGCTCAGAGATTTCCCATGAGTTCTTTTTAAAAGAAAAAACAAAAGAAATTCAAGTCATTATACTTATTTTGTTTCTTTCTTTACTTATTTATTTAAGTTATTCAGGCGTAGCTAGTATGCAACAAGGAAGTACATTGCCCATGGTTGCTTGCCTAATGTTTTTCAGGTGCAAGTTAAGGGCCTTCGTTAACTAGAAGATTATCCTTTTGCATGACTAGATGGAGGAATTACAGACTCTTGTCTGTCACAAGCAAGCGTATGGTCAAAAGAATTTTTGATATCTAGTTAGTCCTCACAGCAGTTTGGTGTTTTTGGTTGTTGCTTTGCCTCTAAACTCACTTGAAGGATGACCAGACTCTACCTTCTATTTCAATCCCCTGGTGTTTCATGGACTATGTTGTCCTCTGTTAAGTATTTTGTTCTCTCAACTGCCACCTGCATTGGTGCACTCTCTGCCAATCTTCCTAAGTAGCATAGATTGTTACTCAGTGCCCAAAATGTGTAGAAAATGATGCATTTACCAAGATCCTTTCCCTGTTTTTTTCTCCTGCAGTTTCTTACTCAACTCTCAAAATCAGCACTCAAAGGCAGACATGGAGAGAAGGTTTTGCAATCCTGCCTGTATTACAAATCAGCCCCACTTCTCCTCATTCTCCTCATTCAAGAACAGATTTTTCAAAGGTTTGGCTAATTCCCCATATGATGTTCATTGGCAGCTCCATTTTTCCTAATAAGAGCACCAAGCCACAGTATAAATCTCTACTCAATACTGTCCACACTTCTCATCTTCCTTTGTTTCAAAAGACCCAAAACTATGAACTCATTCCATCGCATGTGCCTTGCACAAGAAGTTCTTGTGAGGAAAATGACATTTCTCATTTCAACCATTGGAAGATAAAAAACCAGAACTAGTCCTATAAAAGAGGGTCAACATCAAGCCAGCCAGACTGGCCTAGAATGGACTATGAGGATATGAGAACTAGGAGGCAAATGAGAATGAGTATAGAGAACTTCGCTGGTCCTCTCTGTCTAGATTTCCATTTTCACCTCCACATTTTACCTGGCATTCTTTCTTTACTTTTTTCCCTTATCACTCATTGCTTTCTAACACACTACATATTTCTTCCCTCTCCTGCCTTCCTTTTCTTTCTTCTCTCTTTCTGTTCTCTCTCTCTCATACTCCCTGGCTTACTCTCTTTTTCATCTCTTCCCATCTATCCCCATTGTGTCAGAAACTCCTGAGAAAAGGAACATTTTTCCTCTATTCTATTTCCAGTGTTTATATCAGTGCCTTACACAAAAATGAATAAATACATTTATATAATAAAGGAGTTAAAGGCCATCTATAGGCCATATGAGGTGACCACACAGTAATCCTATGCAAGGTTGTCCTCTTGTCCTACTGCTGAATCAAAAAAAAAAGTCTGAATTCATTCACATCTGCTCAGGCAGTCTTTGTTTGTTGAAAACAAGCTTCATATGCTTCACACATAGGAACATTCTCCTCATCCAAGAAGAGCTTTCTGAAGAAGTAGTTGTACACATAGGTCTTACAGCTACCTTGAGTACTTAAACATTCATAGTCTGTGTTGGGTAAGCACCTGTGTTTACTGAAACAAGTCTTGGCCTATGATGACACTAGACGTTCTGAAGGCAAAAACTCAACACCTTCAGTTTTTCCAGAACTTAGAATCTTTCTCTCTTTCCAAACTGAAGACATTCATTGGTATGGGCACAAGATGTGCCTTAGCTAATGTAGTAGAAAAATGATATGTGGATGAGAGGGTACACTTCGCTATGCTTGAAATGTGGACTAAACATTTTTTTCCCTCTGTGGTAATGTGATAACATTGGCTAGAAACAGTGGCTTAAGGCAAAATTTAGAATTTCTCCTTATTTTAATTATTTTCTCTGTAAGTCTTATATACTCTATATCCAGATATAATATATAGCAACAATTCATGTATTTTTCTTTATATTTGCTGGCTTCCACCACATATTCTTTCACATATTTAATTCTATCTCATGAATAGTAAAAGTAACAATTTATATTTAAACAGATCAGTCATATCTGATTTTAAATCATTCTACTGTAGGCCATTGCCTTGCTAAGTTATGGTGTGGTCATGTGCCCTTTGAGTTATGGCCTGACCATGTTTTCTTAAGCTTTGGCCCTCTCTCCTACCTTGGGGAGGTGAATCTCCTCTTTCTCTCTTTCTAATTTGTTTCATATTTGATTTTAAAACATTTCTACTCTGGGCCATTGCCTTGGAAAGCTATGGTGTGGCCATGTGCTCTTTGAGCTATGGACAGGCCATGTTTTCTTATGCTTTGGCCCACTTCTTTACCTTGGGGAGGTGAATCTCCTCTTTCTATCTTTCTAATGTATTTTCTAAATAAGCTATATTTTCTAATCTAAAAAAGAAAAAGAGAGAAAAATATCTTACTGTGGAGTTAACCGAACTGCAAATTTACAAACACAGTCTTCCAGACTGCAGGCTTGTCCAAGACTGCTGTTGCCTGACTACAAGGAATTAGGATCCAAATACAAAATAAAGGGAAGAAGTCATCCAAGATGACTCTCACTTCTGACACCAACTTTAAGTTTGAGAGTTTCCCAAAAGACCATCAATTTTAATAATTTGCTCATAAGGTTTGCGTAGCTCTCTAAAATCTATCGTACTCTCATTTATGTTTAGTATAGGAATAAATATGTTACCCATAGGAAAACATGCATAGGGAGAGTATGTAAGAGTTTAAAAGGCAAAGTTTATTGTTTGCAGGATACATTACCTTTCTAGCATTGATGTATGTCAAAACACAAGGAATATTGTCAATTTAGAATGCTTGAACTTAGTGTCAAGTTTTTATTGCAACTTCATTGCATAGGCATAGCTGATTGGTTGATTGTCCATTTTGTGACCATGTGGTAGAACTAAATTTTTAGCAGCCTCCTTTTTACAAGTCAGACTAATAGCATTTGGTCCAAAATCCCCACCATAAATCATATGGTTGGTCTTTCTAGCATAGTCAGGCACTACACTAAGACTTTTGGATATGTTAGGCCCCACCCTGAATAATCTTTTTAGTATAATCTATATGGTATGGTCTGAAGACTCCACTATGAATAGCAAAGACGCTACAAACACTAGAAAAATTCCAAGAATTTAGACTTTACTCACCAGGAGTCAGGACAGAGATGAGACCTCTTTTTTCCTTGAGACAAAAATCCTTACTACATGGGCCCACATATCATATAATTAAGTATTTAAAAGTTATACACTGAACTGTGAAACTGTTAAATAAAACACATTTTATACATTTATATATCTTCACACCAATTAAAAATAAGAATTTTAATAAAATGAGAAGTTGGCTACTAATAGGTGACCCTAGTTAGTTATTATGGTTTGGTATTCTGCTGATAAGCCATTGATATTTGTATAACTAATTAAAATAATATAAATGTTATAATCATATCTTTTTATAGAATTAATTGTAATGGTCATTATTTTAGCAAAATCACTAATTTGGATAATATAATATGATTGTCATATCATTGTGGTCTCTAAAAAGTACAAGCTGATATTATTTAATGTTTTTAATTTATTTAAATGATATTACATACATTTACACAATTAAATTTTGTGCAGATCTAATGCTTAGTGTCAACCTAGTCAGCAATGTCAATAACCAGTATCAGCCAGGCTCAGTGGCTCAGCCTGTAATCCCACACCTTGGAGGCTGAGGTGAGTGGATTGCCTGACCCCACAGGTTCGAGACCCTCCTGGGCAATTTGGCGAGACCTCATCTCTACAACAAATCAAAAAATTAACCGGGCGTGGTAGCGCGCACCTGTTGTTCCAGCTACTTGGAAGGCTGAGGTGGAAGGATTGCCGGAGCCCAGCAGGTCGAGGCTGCGGTGGCCGGGAGCAGCCACTGCACTCCAGTCTGGGTGACAGAGTGAGACTCCAACTCAAAATAATAATAATAATAATAATAATAACCGGTATCCTACTTCCACATTTTTCATTGAGATACTTACATAAAGACAAACTTAGTCATACTGTGAATTGTTTAACATTGCAAAATTCTCCTCTGCCATGATCTATTACTGCTAAGAATATTATACCAACTTGAGAATTGGAATGCATAGGTATCAAGAAAATATATTTGGGAATATAGATATGCTGTTGGGAAACAATGTTTCATTATGAAAAAAATTATTATATCTGTGCAATCAGAGGAAATCTGACAAATTAATTAATCTGTCTTTTTTTCTTACTTATGTGCTTCTTTTGCTCAAAGTTTTCCCATTATCTATGTCAAAGTCTTTTTCTTATAATTACCAGCAAAATAATCCACAAATCTCCATGGCACTTGTACTCAGTCACCCTTTGTTTCAAAGACATAAAGTAAAAGATGGAAAAGCATTTCCTTGAACCCTCTATGGTGTTAATCATGCAAGCAGATGTTCAGAGCTACTACTGAAATCATGCTATCACTTACCACCAGATCCATAGTGACAACATTATATGGTCACCTGTGAGCAAATATATGTGTGTGTGTTTTAGATATTAGGCTGTTTTAGACTCATAGAACAATTGAGAAGACAGAGCATTCCCACATATCCTGCACTCAGCTTCTCTTATTTTTAGCATCTTAAATCAGTAAGCGGTACCCTCTGTTACAATTATTAAACCAATGCTGATACATTATTATTAACTAAGGTCTATACTATATTCACGAATTCTTAGTATTTCATTTATTTCCTGTTGCAGAATCCCATATAGGATACCACATTATATTTTGTTGTCAAATCTCTCATGAGTGTGGTTCTTCTTGAGTGTGTTTCCCCCTAGGTGTTATGGTTTGTTAGACTTTTCCTGTTTTGATGACCTTGACAGTTGTAAGAAGTAATCTTCATGTATTGTGTAGGAAGATCTTCTACTGAAATTTTCCTAATGCTTTTCATATAATTAGACAGGGATTTTTTTCCCCCTTTTTTTGCAATAGTGATCTCAGAAGTAAAATGTCATGCTCTTTTAACATACAATACCACAGTTACATACTATCAATATAATCTATGACTATTGATTATGTTAATCACCTGACTAGGATAGTGTCTGTAAGGACTCTCCACAGTGAACTTATTCTTTTTCCCCTTTCCCATAGTGTGATCTTTGAAATGAAGTCAATTTGTACAGTCCACACTTAAGAAATTGGAATTATACTTCCTCTCCTTCAGAACAGAATTGCCATATAAATTGTTTAGAATTCTTCTGCCTGGGAAATTTGTTTAAAATATATTTAAATTTTATTTTGCAACCTTTCATCTAATCCATCTATTATTAAGATATACATTGTTTTATCTCTAAATATTTAAAAAGTTTCCCAGCTGTCTCTCTGTTTTTGATTTTTAATTTAATGTCATTATAGTCTGAGAACATAATTTGAAAGAAATATATTCCATTCAATCTTTTAAGGTATATTTTATAGCCCCAAATGTGGTCTAACTTTGTGAGTATTCCATGTGAACTTGATGAAGAATATGTATGTATGTATTCAGCTGTTCTTGAATTAAATACTTCATAAGTATCCATGAGAACAAGTGGATTGAAGGTGTTATTTAGGTCAACTATATCTTATTAATCTTCTATCTTCTTAGTCTATCAATTACTGAGAGAAGCCTGTTGAAGTTGCCACCTATAATAGCAGATTCATTATTTCTCTTTGCAGTTCTATTAATTTTTGCTTTATTTATTTTTTAATTTTGCATTTTGATACTTTTTTTGGTCAGGTACATAGATGTTAAACACTTCCATATTTTCTTGGAGAAATGTCCCTATTATCATTCGTAATGTCCCACTATACATATAACAATTTTTTAATTTCAAAATCTGCTTTGAGGTTAATATAAATATTTCAGCTTTCTATTGATCCGTGTTAGCATAGTATATTTCTCAATTCCTTTACCTTTAACCTATGTCTTTTTGTGTTTAGAGTGGGTTTGTTTAGACAATATATTGTTGGGTCTTGTTTTATTTTTTTTGATTTACTACTCACTCTGTTAGTCAATTTTAGATGGAATATTTGGAGTGTGCACATTGAAGATGATAAATAGGACAATTATTATAATGGTTTTAATATTACTATGTTTATAACTGGTTTGTATTTGCTGCACATCTTTCTTTCTCTTATTTTTATTATAATTGCCAGCTTCTCTGTTTTTATTTTATAATGGTTGCCCCTAGAGTATGAGGCATACATTTACAAGCAATCAATGTTCACTTTTAAGTAAGATTATACCATTTTACACATAGTAGAAATAACTTACGACAGAGTATTTCCAATTCCCTGAATTACATGGAACATTGTTGTCATTCATTTTAATATCTATCTACTACTTTGTTACTTTCATTAATTTGCACAATTGAGAATAAAGAGATATTTCATTTTATGTTGGAATACAAGTTGTGCAGAGCCTTGTGCCAGCAAGACTAAGACTATTTCTGACATTAATTAAATTCCTCCTTAGGTCATTTTCCCCACTCTATCTATGTGACTTCAATGTGACAGAAACTCTACCTGTTCCTTTTTTTTTCCATATTAATAGAATTTTCAGGTAGGCACATAACCAATTAGAATTAAAAGTACTTTACTTTTCTTCGTAGATAGGTATGACCATGTGCTTAAGTTTCAGTAATTGGTGCAAGTTGAGTTGTGTAACATTTCTGGGAAAATTCCTGATGTGATATTTGAGGCACATTTTTCCCTTTTTATTTTCTTCTCCCATTTTTTGGTCCTGGTGCTTGAAATGTGTAATCTTTGAAACTCATTTTAGGTCTTAAGATTTATGGTCAAACATAGAGATAGATGTTAAAACTGTAAGCTGGAAGGAGCTTGGGTGCCTGCCTGGGTGTGTTGTAAAATAAAGATTCCATGTAAGTCCTGAATTTCCTACTTCCAGTCTTTAACACGGTTATTTTTGTTCTCTGTTTGGGTCACTGTTATTTTAGTTCTCTGTAATTTGTTTCTATTTAAATCCTAGTTCACATACTCTCTTATAATTTGCCTTCTCTACTTTTGCTTCTCTTTTCCATTTTTCAGCACCACTCACTGCCGTCTTTCCTCTTTCCTACAAATCTTTCACCTTTTTTAAAAATATTTTTATTATGGAAAAATATGCATAAAATTTATTTTTTAAACATTTTTTAGTATATACTTCAATGACGTTAACTTCATTCACATTGCTGTGGAACCTTTACCACCATCCATCTTCATAATTATTTTTATGTTGCAAACCGAAAACTCTGAACCCATTAAACAATATGACTCTCCATCCTTTCCTCCCCCTGGTCTCAACAACCTCCATATTACTTTTTTTCCTCTTTTAATTGGACTACTCTAAGAACCTTCTATAAGTGGAATCATACAGCATTTGTCCTTTTGTATCTGGCTTATTTCACTTAACAGAAAGTCATCAAGGTTATCCACATAGCATGGGTGAGATTTTGTTTAAAACCTGAATAATATTCTATTGTATGTATATACCATGCTTTTTTTATTCATTCAACCATCATTGCACACCTAAGTTGCTTCCACCTTTTGCTATTGTGACTAATGTTGTGATGAACATTGACTTACAAGAATCTTGTTCATGTTTCTGCTGAATCAGTTCACATTTCTGCTGAGTCATTTGTTAAATCCTTTTTTAACTATTTGAGGAATTGCCATAATGTCTTCCACAGTTGCTGCACTGTTTTACATTCTCACCAGCAATGTAAGAGGGTTCAAATTTTTCCACATCCTCTTTATTGTTTTTTGATAAGATTTGTCCTAACAGGTGTGAAATGGAAACTTATTTTTCTTTTTATTTACTTTTCCTAAAGGTTCAATGTTGTCGAATATTGTTCAAGATTGTATTGGGTATTTGCAGTTTACTTGAAGATCAATATGAATTTTAAGATGAATTTTTTTTTTCTGAAAAGATAAATCTTTGGGATTTGATAGAAATTTAATTGAATCTATATTTTATAGAGATTTTAAGAATATTAAGTCTTCCCATCCATAAACATTGAATGTCTTTTCATTTATTGATATCTTATTTAATTACTTTCAGCAAAATTTTATAGTTTTCAGGGTACAATTGTTTCACTTTTTTGTTAAGTTTATATTTAACTGTTTTATTCTTTTTCTGGCTATGTAAATTAAATTTTTAAAATTTCCTTTTCCAATTGTTTATTTTTGGTATATGAAAACACAATTGATTTTTGTATGCTGATTTTTGTATTCTGAAACTCTACCGAGTTTTTTTGGTGGCATATTTAGGGTTTTCTACATGTAAAATGTGATCATTTGTGAACAAGAATACATTTGCTTCTTGCTTTCCAATTTGAATACTTTTTATTTATTTTTCTTTCCCAGCTGGTCTGGCAAAGATTCCAGTATTGTGTTGAATAAACACTGCAAAATCAGGTATTTATATCTTGTTTCTGATCTCAAAAGTTTTCAGTCTTTCACCACTGAGTGTGATATTAGCTGTGGATTTTAAACATACGTTCTATATTATATTAAAGTGGTTTCCTTGTATTCCTAGTTTGTTTAGTTTATTTTCTACTTTATTTCTATTTCTAGTTTATCATAAAAATGCGTTTAATTTTGCCAAATGCTTGTTATGCGTCAGTTGAGAAGATTATGTGTTTTTTCCTCTTTATTCTGTTAATGTATTATACTGATAAATTTTCATATGTTGCACCATCCTTGCATACTAAAAACAAATCCCACTTGGTCATGGTGTATAATCCTTTTAACGTAATGTTGGATTCATTTTGCTAGTATTTTGTTGAGGATTTTTGTATCAACATTCGTTCAGGTTATTGGTCTGTAGTTTTCTTACCTTGAAGTGCCTTTAACTGGCTTTGGAATCAGGGTAATGCTGATTTCATAGGAGGTGTTAAAATGCTCTTCAATATTTTGGAAGAGTTTGAAAAAGATTGATGTCATTTCTTCTAATATGTGATAGAATGTATCTGTGAAGCCACATTGCCCTGATCTCTTCTATGCTGGGAAGTTTTTGATTACTGTTCCAATCTCCTTTACTAGCTGTAAGTTTATTCAGCTTTTCTATTTATTATTTTATTGTGATAGTTTGTATGCTTCTTTGGTGGTTTAATCAAGGTTATCCAATTGGCGGTGTACAATTGTTTATAGTATCATCTTATTATCTTTTTTATTTCTGTAAAATTAGTAGTGTTAATACCACTTTAATCTCTGATTTAAATTATTTTGTTTTCTCTTTTTTTCTTAGTATTTGTTAACTAAAAGTTCGCCAACATGGTTGATCTTTTTAGAGTCAACTCTCGTTTTTATTGGTTTTTTTTCCTATTGTTTTTCTGTTCTCAATTTCATTTATCTCTTTTCTAATCGTCAGTATTTTTTTCTTCTGCTGCTAGCTTTGTGTTTAGTTTGGTTCTTTATCTAGTTTCTTTAGGTATCAAGTTTTATTTTTGACTTGAGATCTTCATTCTTTTTTAGTGTAAGTGGTTATAGATATAAATGTTCCTCTTGACGGAATCACATATATTATTGTCTTTGCATTTTTATTTTCATTTGACTTAATATATTTTTAAATTTTCATTGTGCTTTCTTCTCTGACCCTTTGGGTGTTTAAGAGTGTTGCTTAATTTCCACACATGTATACATTTTCCAGATTTTCCAAGGTGATCAATTTTTAGTTTTATTTTATTGCAATCAGAAAAGATAATTTGTATGATTTTAATCTTTTTGAAATTTTAAATCTTTTAAATTTATTTATTTATTATTATTTTTTTAACCAATACTTTTTATTTTAATATTGTGGGGTACAATTAAGGGTTAGGTATACAAATATGCTTCATTTAGGCCACCTTGTTGATAACAGGTGTCTCCCCGTTCCCAGAAAGATGTTTACTACCATTAGTCCCATCCCCCACCATGGTTTCCCAGCACTGTCAGTCATTTTCTTATGGTAGTACATTGGATGATCAAGGTCCACTATATGAGTAAGAATATGTGATACTCAGATCTTTGTTTCTGTGAGAGGTCACTCAGTATTATAGACTCTAGCTCCATCCAGGTTGCTGCGAAATTCATGATTCTGTTCTTTTTTATGGTTGCATAGTATTCCATCATGTATATGTACCACATTTTTTTAATACAGTTCTCTTTTGATGGACAGCGTGGTTGGTTCCAGGTTCTTGCTATTGTGAACAATGCTGTGATAAACATTTGTGTGCAGGTATCTTTTTTATAGAGTGATTTGAGTTCTTCAGGGTATATTCCCAGTAGGGGGATTGCGGGGTCATATAGGAGGTTGATGTTTAGAGCTTTTAGGAATCGCCACACTGCTTTCCACAGAGGTTGCACTAGTTTACACTCCCACCAACATGTAGGAGTGTTCCTTTTTCACCACACCCTCTCCAACAGCTGTTATTTTTTGAGTTATTGATAATTGCCATTCTGACTGGAGTTAGGTAGTATCTCAGTGTGGTTTTGATTTGCATCTCCCTGATGATTAGTGTGGTTGAGCATTTCTTCATGTGTTTGTTGGCTGCTCAGATGTCTTCCTTTGTGACGTGTCTGTTCATATCCTTTGCCCATTTTATAATGGAGTTGTTTGTTTTTTTTCTTTTCAGCATATTTGAGTTCTTGGTAGATCCAAGATGTTAAGCCTTTGTCAGACCTGTTGTTGGCAAATACTTTTTCCCTGTCTGTAGGCTGTCTCCCTGCTCTCTTGACGGTTTCTTTGGCTTTGCAGAAACTTGTCAGTTTAATGAGATCCCACTTGTCTATCTTATCCCTTATGGCTTGTGAGTTCGAGTTTTGTTCAGAAATTGGATGACAGTTCCGATTTCCATGCGGGTATGTCCATCATTTTCTTAGGTTCTTATGGTTTGAGGTTTTACATTTAGGTCTCTGATTCATTTGGGGTTAATTTTTGTGTATGGGGATAGATAGGGGTCCTGTTTCAATCTTCTGCATGTAGTCAGCCAGTTTTCCCAGCACCATTTACTGAATAGGTTCTCCTCTCCCCAGTGATAGGTGGTGGAGTGTTTGTCAAAGATGAGTTGGTTGAGAAACTGAGGTTTTGCTTCTGGAATCTCAATTCTATTCCATTGATCTATATGCCTGTTTCTATACCAATACCAAGCTGTTTTGATGATTGTAGCTTTATAGTAAAGTTTGAAGTCTGATAATGTGATACCACCTGCTTTGTTTTTTTGTTTTTGGTTTTTTTTCTGAGAATTGTTCTGGCTATTCTAGGTCGTTTGTGTTTCCATATGAATTCCTGTGTTGTTTTTTCTAGGTCTGAGAAGAATGTTGCTGGTAATTTGATAGGTATTGCATTGACTCTGTAGATTGCCTTAGGTAAGATGGACATCTTCACAATGTTGATTCTTCCAATCCATGAGCATGGGATATTTTTCCACTTGTTTGTGTCATCTTTGATTTCTTTGAGCAGTGTTTTGTAGTTTTCATTGTAAAGGTCTTTCACGTCTCTGGTTAGGAAGATGCCAAGGTATTCCATTTTTTTTGTGGCTATTGTGAATGGAATTGTGCTTCTTATTTGAGTTTCTGTTTGTTTATTATTGGTATAAAGAAATGTGATTGTCTTTTGCACATTTATTTTATATCCTGAGACTTTGCTAAAGGCCTTTATCAGTGTAAGGAGGTTTTTGACAGATTCTCTTGGGTTTTCAAGATCATTTCTTCTTCAAAGAGAGATAATTTGACTTCCTCTTTTCCTATTTAGATACCCTTGATTGCCTTCTCTTCCCTGATTGCTCTAGCCAGGACTTCCAATACTATATTGAACAGGAGGGGTGAGAGTGGGCATCCTTGTCTTGTTCCAGTTTTCAGGGGAAATGGTTCCAATTTTTGTCTGTTTAGGAGTATGCTGGCTGTGGGTTTCTCATAGATGGCTTTCACTACTTTGAGGTATGTTCCCCGTATGCCTAGATGTTCGAATGTTTTTATCAAGAATGGGTACTGGATTTTATCAAAGCTTTTTCTGCATCTAATGATATAATCATGTGGTTTTTATTTTGATATCTGTTGATATATTTAATTACATTTATTGTTTTATGAATGTTGAACCAGACTTGCGTCCCAGGGATGAATCCTACTTGGTCATAATGGATGATTTCTGAGATGTGTTGTTGAATTCGGTTTGCTAGGATCTTGTTGAGAATTTTAGCATCTATGTTCATCAAAGATATTGGCCTGTAGTTCTCTTTTTTTGTTGGATCATTATCTGACTTGGGTATCAATGTGATGTTAGCTTCATAAAATGATTTGGGGAGGGTTCCATCTTTCTAAATCTCCTGAAATAGCTTCAGTAGGATTGGAAGCAATTCCTCCTTATATGTCTTATAGAATTCTGCTGGAAAGTCATCTGGTCCAGGGTTTTTTTTTTGTAGGTTGTTTTCTTATTACATAGTCAATTTCCTTGATTGTTATTGGTCT
>NW_007253180.1:138883-159454 GCF_000164805.1 Carlito syrichta
GGGGAGGTTGTGTGATGTCAGAAAGTCCTCCATTTCATTTAGGTTTTCAAGTTTGTTTCCATACAGGAGTACTTGGTAATATCTGAAAATCTTTTGTATTTCTTCAGGGTCAGTTGTGACTTCATATTTTGCATTTCTGGTTGTGTTTATTTGGGTTTTTTCTTGACCAGTCTAGCTAGGGGACCATCAATCTTGTTTATCCTTTCAAAGAACCAGCTTGTTGTTTCATTGATTTTTTGTATTGTCTGTTTGTCTTCTATGTCCTGGATTTGGGCTTTTATTTTGGTGATCTCAATTCTTCTGCCGAAATTAGAGTTTTTGTGGTGTTGCTTTTCCAGCTTCCTTAGGTGGCTTGTTAGGCTATTAATTTGTGTTCCTTCCATTTTCTTCCTGTGTGTTTGTAGGGATATAAATTCCCCTCCTACTACAGCTTTTAAGGCATCCCAGAGATTTTGGTAAGATGTTTCTTCATTTTCATTTTTTTCCTGGTATCTTTTGATCTCTGTTTGAATTTCATCATTGATCCAGGAGTTGTTTAGTATCATACTGTTTAATGACCATGTCTTTGTTGGTTTTGGGGGGACCTTGTTAGTGTTAATGTTTACTTTTATTCCACTGTGGTCCAAGAAGGTACATGGTAGAATTTTGGTCCTTTTATATTTGCTTATGCTTGATTTATGGCCAATTATGTGGTCGATCTTGGAATACGTTCCATGCAGTGATGAGTAGAATGTGTATTCTCTGGCCTTTGGATGGAGTGTTCTGTAGGTATCAGTTAAGTCCATTTGGTCCAGAATCACGTTGAGGTTCTGGATCTCATTGCTGAATTTTTGTCCTGATGATCTGTCGAGGGTTGTGAGTGGGGTATTAAAGTCCCCAGTTCTGATGGTGTTAGAGTCAATATCTTTATTTAGTTTTCCTAGGAGTTGCTTTATGAAAGTTGGTGCACCTATGTTAGGTGCATATATGTTTAGGATAGATGTTTCTTGTTGATGGAGTGAACCTTTTATCATTATGCAGTGGCCCTCTATCTTTTTTTAATTTTTGATAGCTTAAATGGTATTTTGTCTGAAATTAAGATCGTGACTCCTCCTTTCTTTTGTGTTCCATTCACCTGAAAATTTGTTTCCCATCCTCTTTGAGTCTATGCATGTCCTTTCTAGTGAGATGGGTCTCTTGAAGGCAGTATATCGTTGCCTGGTGATATTTTATCCATTTTGCCATTCTATGTCTTTTCAGTGGTGCATTTAGTCCATTCACATTCAGGCTAATTATTGAAATGCAAGAGTTCGTTCCTATCATAGAGTTCTTATAGAGTTGTTTTTCCACTTGGTTTATTGTCTTTCTTTTGTTTTGGGGGTTGGTTCATGTGTATTTTATTCTTTTTTCCTGTACTCTTGTGAAGAACGTTGTTCTTTTTTTCCCCTTTTCTTCTGTGTTTATACTTTCTTAAGTGTTTCATGTAGAGGTGGTTTGGTGGCAGTGTAAGTTCTTAGGGATTGGATATCTGGAATAGATTTTAATCCTCCCTCATTGATGAAGCTTAATCTTGCTGGGTTGGTTATTCTTGGTTTAAATTGTTTGTCTTTTAGGACTTTGAAGATAGGGCTCCAAGCTCTCCTAGCCTGCAGTGTTTCTGTAGATAAATCTACTGCTATTCTAATTGGCTTTCCATGGTAGGTGATTTGGCCTTTTTCTCTTGCTGCCTTTAGGATTTTTTCTTTTATGCCTACTTTGTTTAGGCGAATTATTATGTGTCTAGGAGTTGGTTTTCTCACCTGTTGTCTTGCAGGGGTTCTCCGAATCTCTTGTGTGTGAGTTTTTGCATAATTGATTAGATAAGGGAAGTTTTCTTGAATGATCTCATGGAAGGTTTGTTCCAGTGTGGTCCCTGTCTCTTTTTCTGCCTCTGGAAGGCCAATTACTCTTAGCTTAGGCCTCTTGAGGTAATCGCTCTTCCCTTGAAGGTTTTTTCCCTGTCTTTTTGAGCTTGTTTTCTGTGCTTTTGAGAGTTTGGGCTAGTTCTATATTTTGGGCCTCAAGCTCTGTGATTCTTTCTTCTGCTTGGGTAATTCTGCTTTCCATGCTTATCAGTTTGTTATTTATTTCATTTACAGTATTCTTTATTACTGTTATCTCAGATATCAGCTCCTTTCTAGTTTCTTCTTGAGTCTCCTCAATTCTTTTTAATCTCTCCATTAATGTCTTGATGTCTAGGTTTGTATTTTGAGACCAGTCATTCTGGGGGATCTTCATTGTTTGCATTCCAAAGTCAGTGTTCTCAGTGTCTGCCCTCCCAGGAGTCTGGGAGAGACCCATATTCTTCTTTTGGTTTTTCTTCATTTGTGTAGATTTTTCTCTCGTCCTGTAGTGGCTGAAGTCCCTTGAGCTCTGCTCTCCTGCCTCTCCCCTCTGTTTTTGTTACAGGCAGCTAGCCTGTTGCCTTGGAGGTCTGTAACTCTTAGTTGTCTCAGTCTCTTCACCGTAGGGGAGGGGCTTTGTCTCTTGTTTAATGATGTCACTGTGGGAACCGAGGTGGAGGCTCTGATAGGTGGGTGGGGCGATGCAAGTCTGCCTTGAAAATGGCAAAGGTGGCAGTTTTACTTTCACTTTTAGAGATGCTCATGTGTGTCTCTAGGCGGGACCAGCTGCATAGCTGGGTGCTGGATCTGGGGTGCCACCCGCAGGCTGGGGTGGAGGAGAGGGTCAGGGGTTTCCTCCTCTGGAGCTGGGAACCTCCAATGAGCACCTTATGCAAGCTTGGGGTTCTGCTCCCTTACATAGGCTTGAGGTGGCACGCTGAGTGCCTCAGCCAGGGTGCGCCCAGGGCTCCAGATCTCTAAAGCTCCAAAGGGCAGGTGGTGGCCGTGGGTCCCTCACAGGGTACTTCAACCAGAAATGGGACCGGTATCTCTGAGGGGTGGGCGCCCAGAGCCTCCCTGGGTGACCGGCAGCTTGGTGCTGGGTGCTGGTCGTGATGATGTAGACAGGGAGGGAGCGCAGATCTGGAATTCGGGATTCCCCAGCCAGCGGGAATCACATATATAGTGGAGCAGCAGCAGCCGGTCTGTAATATCTGGCCCTGCGTGTGATATCCGGCCTTGTACCAGTGTGGCTGGCGATGGGCAGGGGGCTGCAGGGAGAAAGGTAAGAGTGTTTTTGGGAACTCACGTTCAGAGAGTCTCACGGATCCACCTATGCCATCACCATCTTCAGGAGTCCCCCTTTTAAATTGATTAAGGCTTGTTGTGCAGCCTAACATATAAATTATCCCCAAAAAGATTCGATGTGCTTTCTTCATCATTTACCTATTCTTCTATTCTCTTTTCTTATATTATTTGCATAAGATGTAACACAGGCTACATTCTTTCTATTTATAACATTTTTAAATAAAATTACTTTGGTTCATCTGAATTTTAAATCACGTGAGCAGATTTCTTGTTTATATGGGAGAAAATAACATATGGATCAATAGATATGTATTAATTTGCATACATATGTTCCTGAACTGTTTTTTAATAGCCCTTAAAAATATTAATGATTGTTTTTAGTGATGTATCCTTTTATCTGATCTTCACTCACTTTTAAAGAGTTATCAAAAAGATAGTCATGAGTATGCTCACTTAAAAACCAGATAACCTTAACTTTCAAAATAGGAGAATGTGTAAAAGAAAACTCTTTCTCAGTTCACAATACTTATACTACCAAATGCGTGGTTTTCCCACACTAAGCAATTCTTCAACTTTCTCCAGAAACCAGCTGATGTCCTGCAAGCTAATTCAAGTCTGACACTAACTACCCAGAGTTAGTGCAGAACTCACAAGTCCACAATACTTCCCCCGACTTCAAATTACAGTCACTAGTATTTCATGTCTGGGACACCCACACCTTTGTCAGACTTGGCTATAAATCGAGGTATCCACAATTCCCTCCACAGTTTGATAATTTGTTATTCAGCGCCGGGCATGGTGGCTCAAGCCTGTAATTCCAACACTTTGAGAGGCCTAGGCAAAAAGATTGTCTGAGCCTGAGGGTTCGAGACCAGCCTGGACAACTTGGCGAGTCCTCATCTCTACAATAAGTCAAAAAATTAGCCAGGTGTGGTAGCATGTGCCTGTAGTTCCAGCAACTTGGAAAGCTGAGGCTGAAAGCTTGCTGGAGCCTAGCAGGTAAATGCTTGGGTGGCCGTGAGTGTGCCACTGGACTCCAGCCCGGGCCACAAAGTGAGATTCTGTTTCAAAAAAAAAATTGTTATACAGCTCATAAAATTCAGGAAACACTTTACTTGTATTTACCATTGCATCATAAAAGATATTATTAAAATGCAAATGAACATCCTGATGAAATGGTACATAGGATGAAATCCAAAAGGTCACAGCCTACCAGCATATGAATGCATTCAGCAAGCCAGAAGTTTTCCAAACTTTCTGTTTTGGGATTATTGTGAAGGCTTCATCACATAAGCATGGTGCATTTGTAACTCAGTCTTCAGTCCCACTTTCCTTCTTAAAGATTGGTGATGGGACTGAAAGTTCTCAGCTTCATACATGACTTGATCTTTCCAGTGTCCATCTCCTATCTTGAGCTGTTTAACAGCCCTCCCAGAGTTGCTTCGTTAGAACAAAAGACAACTGTATCACAGGAGAAATTTTAAGACACTTAAGGCCTTTGTGTAAGCTTCACCTATTATCACCATTACTTAAGAAATTACAAAAGTTTTAGGAGTTCTGTGTCAGGAAGTAGGGGGACAAAGTTTAAATATATATTTCTTACTGTGTCACAATGTGTTAAGGTAACCCTATCTATATTTATTAAGTTTTTGTTTCAGGCTAAACACATTTCCAGACACATAACTCCCTTGTGTCTCTATCCTCTATTGTTTCAAGTGCAGTAAAACAAATAAATCAAAAATAAGATCAACTGTAAGAAAAAAAAAGTAAGCCTTATAACTCAATTGTGAACCAGAGTTCATAAGTAACTTGTAAATATGTATGAATCACTTATAAGAAAAATTGCAAATGTTTTTAATATTAGATTATGATAATTAAGTATGTAAAACCTTTTTTTTGAAGTGCTTTTAGTTGCTTTTCTGGAATTTTATAGATGTGGCTACATTTCTGTTCACTAGTGATTTATATTTTCTAACCCTAGACAAATAGGAAAGCTTGAGGTGTTAATGTCTCTAGTTTTATTGTTTATATATTGTACCTGCATATTTTACTTATGACAACCACAATGTTCAAAAAGAAACATGCAAACTAGATCTTCCAATGACAATGGAGTTTATTTGAAAAGAACCTAAGCCTTAATTCCTAAGGTAACCTCTCAGTCAAAGGCTGAAATAGTACACACTTTGGATACCATGTCATATCAGAATTCATCCCATACTTATTTTTAAAACATGTTAGGTTAGGATTTTCTTTGCAGTATTTGAGAACATCATGACATTTCCCTGAAAGTATTAATAAAAGATATTTGACCACCAGAATCAGTTCACATAGCGTAGTAATAACTTTGCATTAAAAAATAAGGAATTGAGTTCAAATAAACAATTGTGGCAGGCAAAATATTAATTTCCTGTCATTATCCTTATACTTACCTACTGTCTAGCACATAAAATATAATCTTCACTTTTTCATAGGTAAGCACATCTTTTAAGTATTTTCTTTATATTTATCTTCATCCAACCAATCGATTATACAAATTATACTTTAAAGACACAAATTTCTTTTTAATATGTATCTATTGATGTAAATCACCATATTCATAATTAAATTGTCATCTAATTGAGGCAGGGACACAGAGAGAAAAGAAACAAACTAATGAGTTTTCTCTAAAGAAACAAACTAATGAGTTTTCTCTAAGCCATTGTCCACCAGCTAAAAAACAAAAAGCAGTTCAGCCTTGTTTATGTGAAAGAAATACTTCTCTAGACCCACTATAAACTAGTGAATTTACAGTATAATTATTTTTCTCATGGACTTCTCCATTTTACCAAGGACCCTACTGTTATTCAGGGTTTACTCTTAGATCCTCTTTCATCCGTTTTCAGAGTATATTTACATATCTCAATTCAATGACATTAAACTTATTTTTAATCTAAGCTCTATCTTTCAGTTCTTTTTTTCCCTCTTCTAATCTGAATCATTCTGCCCTTGCTTGTGTAAAAATTCATGCTGACTGTTTTTTTCCTTGTTTATAATTTGAGAACCAACTTTGATCTATCTAATTAAAACTTCTGTGAAGGACAAAACATAAAATAACTGCCAGGAGGCAGTCTGAAGTTATTTGAAATGATTTCAACATCAAGGGTCTAACTTTCCATAGTACCCTCAAGTGTTTACAGACCCAAATAAACAAATTGCTTGGTCTTTCCTAAGTTTAATTAGTATTTAGATATTTACTATACTCTGGTAACTGGATGAGCTTATATGACAGTCATTCTAAAATGTTAGCAAAATAATTCCAATGATACACTGTCCGTAGATAAATTTGTGTGAATGGAACAAAAGATTGAGAAATAAAGGAAACAAGACAAAGTTGATCCCAGACTTGATTCCTGTTTGAAAAACAAGAAGAATTGAGAAATAAAAATATGAGGAGCAAAGTAGGCTCACATGAACAAAGAATAAAGGAGAAGCACTAATTCCCAGAAGGATGTTGATAGAAATGAAAATAAAGACATTGAAACACACACACACCTAGAGCGATTTTGCTTTTTTTCTATCAATATCCAGTCTGTTCCTTTCTATGAGGTTCTGTGGCATTGCTGAGTGGGTAAGTCAAATGTAAATTAGGTTATTGAAGCATAAATGGAAACCTAAGAGGTGAGAAAATGTTATGCTAATAATCCAAGAGGTCTCTGAAGGTCGCGGGAAAAAGCACATAAGGGCCAAATAGAGTTTTTCATTTGGTCTCTGAGACTAGCCAGAAATTATACTAATATTGACCAAAAAACAGATTCCTAGTACTTTCTAAAATGTCTGTATGCCTAAAATGAATAACATGTTTTTCTAGGACAGAATCTCACAGACAGCATAATTCTTTAGGTCTGTAATAAATATTCATTATACTCACTATAGTCAATGAGCATAACCCTGCTATTCGACATTTAAAAACATTTAATTTTGAGAGTTTAAGCTAAATAGTGAAAAATTATTTAAAACGTGGTTTTAAAATAATACCCACTTCACTGTGTGTTTCACGTGGCAGTGATTATGTGATGATTAGGCATTCAATCATGGACTAGTTGATATCTATACCTTTGTAAGACATTATAATAGACTTGTAGATCTGTTTTGTATTAAGGACTTTTTAAAATTTAGATAGCAAAATTAGTAAAATAAATATGCATATTTTCTTCAGTTGGGTTAGTAAAATATTCGGGTACTTTTTACTCTGTGTGTATTTTGGCTTTGTGTATTGTTTATTGAAATAATTTATTAGCATAAATAATTTAATGAGGATATCTAAGTTTTAATTCAAGTAAATATACTCTCTCATACTTAATACCTATAATATTACTTATAATAAAATAATAAAAATTATAAAGTGAGTAGAAACTACAATTTTAATTAAAATTGCAAGTTGTTTTAAAGAATGAGTATATTTTTTCTACATAAGAAATTTATTATGATAGGATAAATAAAATTCAGGAGCATGAAATCAGATCCATGAAGTATGCTTTATTTTCATTTTGATAAAAATACAAGGGAAGCCTTATCAGTATAAAATAATTCACTTTACTATAAATTAGCATTTTTTATGTAACTGATTGTGTTTATTTCATTCACACTTGAACTACAAATTTCAGTTTGTGTCAGTTAGACAACAGTAAGTCATAGTTCCATATTTTCAATCACATGCTAGCCGGTTTTAAAAGCATAAACACAATTATTTTGTCAATTTTATTTTTAAAAATATAATGTAAATAATGAACAGAAAATGGTCCTTCTTGAGTTCTGTTTTAGTTTAAAATAAAAATATTCATCAACAAATGCTGCACAGTGTTTAAACTTCTTTTAATTTGATTTCAAGACATACTTTGATTTTACAACGATTTACCAGTAACTAGCTATTTTGTTATTTATTGTTGAGGAAACACTTGAGAAAATTATCCAGGCAACTAAGGTCAAGTAAGTAATCAGGTTTCATTATGAAGGAAATAATATTTGCATAGATTTGTGTAAAAGCCACACATTCATTACACTTGTTCATAAAATGAGAGACAGGTAATTCAATTTGCTCTAAAAATGCCATTCTATCATAACCCTAAAACAAATTATACAGATACTATCATGTAAATAACATGAGAATTTAGAAATCACTCTTTCTTTTAGTAGTCAGTTGTCAGAGATGTGTGTGTGCGCTTAATTTTTTTGTTTCTTTTGTTTTGTTTTTTTTCCTAGAAATAGATATTTGGACGTGTTTCAGTGCAAATAATTGTTTTGGTGGAGTTGTGTAAAAATGATATGGTGGAGTTGTGTGAAAATGATATGAAGGAAAAGGTAGTCATAAGGGTGTATTGCAATCAGCTATCATGGTGGGTACCTTGAACTTAATCCCATGAGTACACCGAAAAATAGCACAAATCACACCTCACAATTGGCTCACTTGAGAGGCACAGGAGCTGGTCCATTTATATATCAACTTCCAAAATCATTATTTTAGAGCTACTTTCAGAGGGGTGTGAATACTGTAACCATTCTCAGCACTCAGAGGGCAGACTACAGCCTCTGAGTTTTTAGAACAAGTCTTCGGGCACAGAGATGCAGGAATTGGCACTTGGAAACCCGTCATAGTATACCAAAATGTTAGAAGTATTAGGGCAGGCCTTTGCTATAAATGCTCCTATTGTCACCTTACCTTGTTTATGGCCCCCTCAGGTGCTCCATTAAACTCATAGTTCATTTAATTCTGCTGCTTATTAAAGGTTGATCACAAAGTTTTTAAAGCAAAAAAAAAAAGGGCAACAAATTGCAAGACGATGATTAGCAGAGTAAGATTTAGCCCTGCTTTTACAGTTAGGCCTGACTGTGGTCACAGCTGATATTCTTTACATCCTTATTGACTGCTCAACTTGTGTTGGCAGTTCAGATGGTCAAGAGTACTTGTCCAATGGGATAAATTATAAGTTTATGCCTGAAGGTTCTAAACCTTTGGTTACCAATTGCTTTGTTAGAGTGCATCTTCTGCAATTGCCAAGTAAGATTTTAACTCAGTGGAAGCACTAAGAGGTATCCCAAGGAATCATTTTAGCGCCACACATAGCTCCTTTACCCCCATCACACAGCAGCAGTTCTGCCTTTTCATGGTAATTGGAGTCTGTTATTTCTGCTAATATGTTAACTCGTTTCTTGCTTGTTATTAAACTTACATAAGAAACTCAAAATAACTAAGTTGAATGTATGATTTTAAATGTGGTGACGTCCGTAATATGCTCTTGGGTTAAAAGTATCCCCGCCCCCAACACAAGGACCTCTAGTCCAGAAACCTAAAAGTTGTGCAAAGAAGCAAAAGCTCTCAACTGTATCACTGGGAGCTGTGGTGAGAAGAAACTTAAACAGAAGCATTCTGTATATTGGGAATATTACAGGTATTCGGTCCAAAGGACTCTACAGTCACTGTGCTCATTTTCACTGTGCTCATTTTCACCACCATTACCATGTTGAGAATTGCTTGTTCGAAGGTACTTTTCATGATCTTATAATAATAAGTCAGCCAATCTGTTAGACTTGGAATAGAATTGCTGGTTAAGGCTCTTCAGAAATAGAAGGAAAACACGTATCTACACCCATGTCAAAACAAAAATTGCACCAGATAAAAAGGCAAAAAAAGACTGTATTCAAGAATATCGCAATGGGGAAGGAGACTTAATTACACAGAAAGAAAAGGCAAAAGGGTTTTTAAACACTGGGATGAGCAAGTGAAAAAGTGTCGGAGATGGTTGAGGGTGAGGCTGAGTTATGTGTCCACCACACTGAGTTATTCCTGAGTTTGCAAATATTTTTCTCCGTGATTATGCTATCTGTGCTTGCTAATTGTTGCTCATTTAAGTTAGACTCCTACTCCCCCAGAGACTAAAAGATAAGGGTGCTATCTCCTTTGATGTGTCCATTTCAAAGCAATTTTTCCCAGGTTCTTGGAAATGACATTTCCTGGGTTATAAAACTGTCAAATGTTGGGGGAAGATATACATACATTTAAAAGGGGCAGAGAAAATAATTTACAATGGAAAGTTTTCTAAAGTAAAAGCTCACAAGGTAAGACAAGGTAAGTCAGGTGCTTATGATCAGAAAGAAATCTGTAAAACTAAATCAAGCTGAGGAGAAATGTAAGTCCTTGTTTGTTACCCAGAATCTGTGTCAATGCAGTATAGGTGAATTATTTACCGCTCAAAGGTGAAGAGAATCTAAGTTAATCAAAATATCACATAGTGGCTAGGTAAGCTTTTCAAAGGATGGTAACGTACCAAGGGCTTAAGTTTAGTCTCTCCTGCTAACTGGTTGCATATTCAGCTGTTGCATTATCTACTCCAGCCTCAGGAAGGAGTGCATGTTGAACTTGACCAGTTCTGATAAGGTTAATCCTTTCATTAGGAAAAAGTATAGGGTAACGAAGGATAGCACATTTTTGTGGTTTTCTGTTTGTTTTTGTTTGCTTTTCGTTCTTGGTTTTATTATGTGGCATTCTACCAAAGGCTGCAACTAATAAACATTTGACATATCTTTGTCATTTATGCAGGTATAGCTGTAGGATTAATTTTTTGCTTGAGTAATTGTGTCAAACATACATGTGCTGATGACTTTGAAGATAATTTTGATAGAGATTGCTAAATTCCACTTTAAAAAGTTTGTGTTCCTACCTTGTTGGTGTATTAAATGATCAATTAATTGAATTAAGCTAATTTCAGGAAGACGTGTTTCAAATCTGAACTTCAGATGCTTTCAGGGCCTTATTACTTCTGTTTACCTGTACTACAGATTAGATCTTCCAAGTTCCAACTGAAGGTATGGAATCTCCCCACAACCTTGGCATTTTTGGACTCATGAGATTTGTGGTAAAGTTAATACTATAGTTTAATTATTTAACGAAATCGTGACACAGTAGAAGCACATCCGTATGAATGACAAATTCACATTCCAGAATTTATTAATAGCATTCTTTATAATAGCATAAATTAAAAAATAATGCAAATGTCTACCAGGAGTTAAAGGGATATATACATTTTGGTGTATTGAGGAAGGAAACATGTTGCAATCATGAAAATACATGAACTAAAGTAAAACTTCTTTTAAAGATGGAATAGATCACATATGTCAAGTAAATGAAGACGGACTCAAATGAAAACATGCTCTATTCTGTTTCTATAAGGTACAAAGCAGTCAAAACTATAGCATTACTCAGGCTAGTGTTTATTTTGGGGGACAAGGAGCTGTAATTGGAAAGGATATGAAAGATACTTCTGAAATACTGGGCATACTGGGGACGTCCTTCTCCTTACCTGTTTGTGAGTACACAGGCCATTTGTGTGAAAATCAGAAAGCCGTATGTATTCTGTAGACTTTACAGTGTATGTATTACAATTCAGAATAAAAAGTTAAAAAAAAAAAAAAAATTGAGGTCTTATAGTTGCATATGGTTATATTTTTCTTAGCCCTTTGTAAAAATTGTTTTACTTGATTTTTTTGTTCATTTTAAAAACATTATATTGTTATGAGGATGAAATTGAGGAGTATGGGAAATATTTCCTACTATAAACACCTATTCATTAAATATTATTTCTGATAATTTTATTTCAAAACGGTAACATAGTATAAAACCTTTTATATTTTAACAGTATTTATCTAACCCATTAATATGTATAGAATTGTAAAAATACCTACATAAAATAGTACATTTCATCTTACCTTTTCTAATATGTTACCAAATTTTTTTTTTTTTTTTTGAGTTGAAGTCTCACTCTGTCGCCCAGACTGGAGTGCAGTGGCCGCTCCCGGCCAACACAGCCTTGACCTGCTGGGCTCCGGCGATCCTTCCGCCTCAGCCTTCCAAGTAGCCAGAATTACAGGCATGTGCTACCACGCTCGGTTGATTTTTTGATTTATTGTAAAGATGAGGTCTCGCTGCCCAGGCGGGTCTCGAACCCTCAGGCTCAGACAATCCACTCACCTCAGCCTCCCAAAGGCGCGGGATTACAGGCTGAGCCACCAAGCCCGGCCAAATATTTGTTTTTACTAACTCAAAATAAAAAGAATAAAATTAATTTTCCATGGATAGACTTTAAAGATATAAAATATTATCATGTAGGTCTAAAATAAAATTCATAATTTACTGTTTTCCTACAAAATGTAAAATGACTTTAAAATGGAAAAAGCTGGAAAACAGAAATATATGTTAAATATAGTTTATTATATAATAATAATATTTCTGCTAAGTTCCTATTATGGAATTAAAAACTTGATTACCTTTTACATTTTTGGATTTGCCCCAAGTTTCTTTTGATAAAAAATAATCTCTTGCTTTAATAAACTTCTTGTTTAAGTTTTTGTATTTATAGTTATAAGACATTGACTATACATATCTTTTGTCTTAATATTATTTTCAGGTTTTGGTGTCAAGAATGTGTTACATTATAAACTAAGTCAGTAGGCATATAATAACCTTTAATTTTTTGAATCATTTGATGTAAGATTCTTGAACTTTCTTACTTAAATACTTGGAAAAAATTCACTGGTTAAGATTTCTGGTCCTAGAAGGCTTTTTGTAAAAAAATTTTTATACTGAATTCAGTTTCTTTAGTAGGTGAAGACACTTAAGTTTTTCTGTTTTTTCTTGTGTAGTCATATTTTTAAAACACTTTGTAAAATCATTTAGCATACTGAAATGAACTCATATATAATATGCTATTATTCTATTATTACTGATTGTAGGATCTCAGGGATGTCTCCATTTTATATTATTGATATTTTTAACCTATTTCCTCTCGATAAGTTTTGCAAAGGCTTATTAATCCTACAAATAATTTCAAGGAGCAAAGTTAGTTTTTCTGACTTTAGCCATTTCATTTTTTCCTATTTTATTGATTTTAGTTTTAACTCTATGTCTCATTTTTTTGTTTCATTCATATATATATTTATATTTACAATAAAAATTATCTCTAGGCACTAGTATATGGATTTCACACGTTTTAGTATCCCTTCTCATTTTTATTCATTCAAATTATTCCCAATTTTCCTAAGTGATTTCTTTCTTGGTCAATGATTTACTTAGATAGTTTTTGCTTAATTTTATATTCATTATTTTATTATCTTTGTTATTCATTTTTAGCTTAATTCTATTGCCATAAGAGAATATCATCTGAATAATCATAATCCCTTAAAATTTGTTTATGCCTTATAAACTTTGGTTAATATTATATTACATATTTTTAAAAAATAAACCTGTTATTTTTTAATGTAATATTTTAAAAAGATCAAGTATGTCATTTAGTCTGAGTTTTAGTATTACTTTTTAGATTTTTAAATCATCTTACTTATCATTTTCTTGCTTGTTCTACCAGTTATAGACGTATATATTTCTATTTCACTTTATTATCTCAATATTTCAAAGTTTTCATCATGCTATATTACTTGTGCATAAAAAGTTCAAATTGTAGCTTTTTAATGATTAACTTATTGTAAAATGCCTCTCTTTACCTCTAATGATTAATTATTCTTACCATGATATTTGCTTCTTTGTTTTGTTCAACATTAGTGCAAGTAACCAACTCTCTTTCTCTCTTTCTCTCTTTCTCTCTTTCTCTCTTTCTTTCTTTCTTTCTTTCTTTCTTTCTTTCTTTCTCTCTCTCTCTCTCTCTTTCTCTCTCTCTTTCTCTCTCTCTCTCTCTCTCTCTCTCTCTCTCTCTCTCTCTCTCTCTCTCTTTCTTTCTTTCTTTCTTTCTTCTTTCTTTGTTGGGATCTCTCTGTCACCCAGCCTGGAGTTCAGCGGCATGATAATGGCTCACTGCGGCCTCAACCTCTATGATCCTTCCACATCAGCCTCCCGAGTAGCAGGGACTATAGATGCATGCAACCATGCCTGGCTAATTTTTAAATTTTTTTGTAGAGCTGAAGTCTTGCTGTATTGCCCAGGCTAGCCTCAAACTGCCAAGCTCAATCAATTCTGCTTCAGCCTCCCGAACCCCTGGGATTACAGGCATGAGCCATCATGCCCAACCAGACAAATAAATTTATTTTCTTCTTCTATTCATCTTTTTTTCACTCATGCTCTTTATTTTTATATGGAAGATATGTCTTTTAGAAATAGCATATTCTTTAGTTACTGTTTTACCCAGTCTGACATTGTAAGTTTTGATTAGAATATTCTTGGATATAATTGCTGTTTACTTTGATTTAAATATACTATCTTTTTCATTACATTTACCTGAGTTTTTAATTCTTTTTCTTTTCCTCTTTTGTCTTACTTTGGATGGATAAAATAGACATTACTTTCATTATTCCATTATTTTTCTTTATTAACTTAGAGGTATACTCTTTCTCACTCTTTGATTGTTGATAGTAATATTTGACATGCACATTGGACAAATGAATGAATTGATGCATGCATATTATTTATCAATTCTCAGATAGTCCAAGTAGCTTGCAATTATTTAAATCGATTTCCCACACTCCTGCCTTTCTTTATTATCGTTTTCAAGACATTTGATTATGCACTTATTAAAGCAAGTTAACAGCAATATTTTTATATTTCATATCCATTTAAAGTTATATACTTTTCTATTTATTTAAGATAATTTTTCTTTGTGGAAATTTCACTTTATATTTCTTAATATACAAATTGGCTTCAAGTAAGTTATTTTTTGTCTGAATGACCTGCATTTTATCTTGTTAAAATGTTTTTGTCACTGGGTATATACATTTAACTGTAACTCATTGTGCTACATTGAAGTTGTATTTTTTTGGTTTGCTTTGATTGCTTTTGAGATTTTTTTTTCTCTTTATCATTTATTTTGGGCAGTTTTCACCATGATTATTTTTTTTAATTGTTATTTTTTGTTTTCTTTTCATTGTTTTATGTTCTGCTTTGTAGATCTTCTTAAATATGTTTTCATTTCTCTTGGGTAGATGCCTAGAAGTGGAATAGCTAGGAAACATGTTAAATTTATGTTTTTGTAAGAAACTGTCAAACTGCTTTGTAAAGTACCTATTCCATATATAGTATCTGGAGTTTCCAATTTCTCTACATACTTAGCAGTGCACATCATTATCTGTCATTTTGTAATAATCATTCTAGTAGATGTAATTTGTCATCATGGATTTGATTTGAATTTCCCAAATGACAAATGCACACCATACATTTGACCCATACTCAGTTTATAGTTATCTAAAAGCTCTAATATTGTTAGAGTTTATTAATGTTAAATCATTTCTTTTGTCTTTTTACAATAGATTTTTGAACCTATGCATATAAACCAATGTTTAAAAAAATTAAATGCAATATTTTTAGAACTGTTTCATTAGCAGAGTCTGTTGAAAACTTTTACAGCTAATTTTCACAATTTATTTGGCTATTTAATATATTAATAAGTTCACTGTTTTCCATTATCAATACATTTACGCAGTATACAACTAATGTCCTCAGAAAAATAATTAATGTGAATGTGTTGCAGAAAAAGGCCAAAGAAAATGGTTGTACTCCCTGTTATTTCTGAACACTTTGCATACTGTAATTTAGCAAGTCATAAAACAGTGTCACCATAGTTCCCTATAATGTACACAAAGATATCATTAAACAGTATTAAATTGCTTTCTGTGTTATTAATAGAATTACAGATGGTCCCTAACTTCGAATGGTTCAACTTGCAATTTTTTTTTTTTTACTTTACCACAGTGTAAAAGAAATACACATTCAGTAGAAACTGTCTTTTGAGTAATATTGCGATCATTCTGATCTTTCTTTTACTTTCAGTACAGCATTCAATAAATTACATGAGATATTCAGCACTTTATTTTAAAATAAACTTTGTGTTAGATGATTTTGCCCAGCTATAGGCTAATATAAATATTTTGAATATGTATTAGTAGGTAAGGATAAGTTATGATGTTTTGTTGGTTAGATATATTAAATGCATTTTGACTTAATAATATTTGCAACTTACAACAAGTTTATCAAGAGTTAGCCCCATTGTAAGTATAAAAAAAAATTTAATTGTCAGTTGTAGTGGATTGACTAGTATCTCTTCAAAATTTATGTCTACCCAGAGCCTCAGAATGTAACTTCATTGGGAACTAACATCTTTGCAGATATAATTAAGATGGCATCATGCTGAATTAGGTTATGCCCTCAATCCAGTGACCGACGTTTTCATAAGCAGAGGACAAGACATAAAACACAGACATAAAGAAGGGAAAAGGCTACGTGATGGTGGAAGTAGAGATTGTGGTGATGTAGCAACAAGCCAAAGCATGCCAAGTGTTACTGGGGCAACCAGAAGCCTAGATGAGGCAAGAAAGAATTCTCTAATGCTTTTATAGGAGACCTGACACTGCCAACACCTGACTGGATCTCATATTTCCATCCTCCAGAACTGTGAGAGAATGTGATTCTCATTGTTTTAAGTCGCCAAGATTCTGGTGTTTAGTTATAGTGGCTGTAGAAAACTCATAAGAATATATTTTTCTAAAAAAAACTCTTAAATCATCTTGAATTTTCACCACATTATTATGAATAAGAAAACTAATAGAATCCAAGGTAAACCATTGTCTTTTTTATAAAAAGATTTGCATATCTTGATATTACACCTGAACATATTCACCAAACGATCTATGGGTGTGCCTATACTTAGGCTTTGATCCTTTGGAGCAGGAGTCCCCAACCCCTGGGCCACAGACCAGTACCAGTTTCTGGACTGTTAGGGACCAGGCCACACAGCAGGAGATGATTGATGGGTGAGCAGAGGGATGCTTCATCTGTATTTGCAGCAGCTCCCCACTGCTGGCATGACTGTCTGAGTTCCACTTCCTGTCAGATCAGCCCTGAAAAGCCTGCTTCCATTTCCAACATCCTATCTTTGTGAAGCAGGGTTTTATTCAGTGACAGCAGCCAACACGAGATCAGATTCGAATGGACACAAGCAACATACTTCGGATGTCACTGTCTCCCATCACTCCCAGATGGAACTGTCTTAGTTGGAGAAAAACAAGCTCAGTGCTCCACCGATTCCACATTATGGACAGTTGTAGAATTATTTCATTATACCTTACGATGTAGTAATAACAGAAATAAAGTGCACAGTAAATGTGCTTGAATCATCCTGAAACCACCCCCCCTCACCCCAACCCTGGTCAGTGAGAAATTGTTTTCCATGAAATTGGTCCCTGCTGCCAAAAACGTTGGTCACTACTGCTCTAGAGGTCTTAGTATCTAAGAGAGTAAGGCTTTCACAAAGGAACTTAGCAATAATTCTATTAAAATAAAAAGTTGTTATATTTACCTGATCATCCAGGGTCAAAGTACCATATGAACAAGGAGTAAAAGAGGGTATTATTTTAGCAGGTGATTGTATTTATCTTAATTATTTTTTTAAAAAGTGTGCTGCTATACCATCTAGGCAGGAACAAGTATATCTGGATAACAACATATGATTACATTTACTTTCAAATTTGCAGTGTATTTACACTATTGGCTAATAGAGTTCCAAAATAAATAAAACAAAACATTATGGCGTTTCCTATTTAAGTTCTTTAATTCAAGTTAAAGTAACGGGTTCATATAGCTTTATAGGGCATTAGTATGTTTTGTGTTGCTACAAATAAGCACCCAAGGTTGAGAAGTATATTTGGGTTGCAATTCTGCAGGCTGGATAAGAAGCACGGTGTAGGTAATAGCCTGTTTTCACTCACCGAGAAAGGTGAAGGTGAAGGGGAACCAATGTGTACAGAGATCCCATGGTGAGAGAGGGAGTGAAAGAGAGAGGGAGAGTGAAGGAGAGAGAAGATCATGGTGCCAGGTTCCTTGCTAAGAATCAGCTTTTGTGGGAACAAATACAGTGAGAACTCACTCATTATTATGAGAAGAGCACCCATGAAGAATCTGCCCCCATGACCTAAAAGCTCCCATTAAGCTCCATCATCAACACTGGGTATCAGATATCAGTATGAGGTTGGGGGGTACAAACATTTAAACTATAGCAGAAAGTAAGTAAATACATGCCTGAAATAAAGACCCAGCGAGATACAAGTGTGATTTTTGTTGAGATCATTCCTAGCTAGTAGAATTTACAGGAAGTGTTAAAATGGTTACCTTTGGAGTTGTACCAGAGAAGTTCCATACAAATGGCATTATGAAAATACAGAGACAAAAAAGAATGAATAGGGTTAGAAAATTGAAACAAGTTTAGTTAAAAATTTTATTATAATGCTTCATGTGCATATATATCAAATATGCTGTCTGTATTCTATGGCTAGTTATAATCATTGAAATTCTTGACTTGAAAAACTGTCCCATTACGTATTCTACAGAGAGACACAAGAGAAGCAACTATTCTTACTCATTCTAACATAATGAAATTCCTTTTAACTCATTTTCATTATAGCCTGTCTCTCATTTCTGAGTATTATATTTTCAACATGAAGTATAAATAAAGCATCAACACCAATATAAGATTCATCACTCGTCTACCTTTCTATGTTCTAGTGTTTTAGTGTGCTGAGCCATCACTTTTAATATTTGGAGTTCATGTTCAGGTGCTGGTTTATATATGAGTAGACCATGAACATTTTCAGAAAAATTACAGAAAGAATTGTTGCTTACTCTAGTAAGTAAAAAACAAATCACGCCATCAAGTTCAACACATTTTCAGTCAGAGACTTTATGTTCAAATTTAACTTAATTGATCTTGTGATAGTATCTATTTAACGTGAATAAAAATAACCTTAGCTAAACGTTATAGTTTTTGATATTCCCCCCACCATATTCAGTATTCTAGTTTACCTAAATACAAATTTCTTTATTTTTAATGAGTTTTTGCAACTTTCTACATCATAGTTGAGATTAGCACTGGAAGCACTAACAGGGGCTTTTAAAATTTTCAGCTGGTTTTAAAAGGGAAAAAGAAAGATAGGAAATCCTGCTTTGTTTCAGAAAAATGAACCAGGCTCCTATGGGACCTACACTGGAATCTAGGGGCCATGAAAACCACACAGTGAAGAGAATCTACTTTATTGTTGGTTGAAAGATTAAATTCCTTTGTACAGGAAATACTGACTTCATAGGAAACACACGTCTGAATAAAATATTATGATGTACGCTTTATGGGGAACTTCATTTAAGTCTTATCGGTATCCATATTTATTCTCTGCTAAAATTCATTTTGCCTTTGTTTTCTCAAACCTATTTAGTTTTCCTATTATTCGTTATTGTTTTTTTATTACACTATAAAATAAAAAGCATAACATAGAGTATAAAGAGATTGTACCTCTGATCACTTACTCTGTTCAGGAAACTCACTGAATAACCAAAGTTCTGAATTATACGGTCAGTCACATTTTCCTAACTTATCCATGAACTTTAACACTAACTAAATAGAATGATACACTGTTTTTTAAAAATACATACCACATATCTTATCAGATAAAATTCCCAGCAAGTTGGACTAAGTTTAAAGTTCTTATTTGTTTTGTCAAAAATATATTATCTCGATGCTTATAGATGTTTGGCAGCAACCTGATACTCTTTGAAAACTTATTTTCCCCTGCATGTTGAATAACTTGAATATTTGGGGGATCAAAAAATGATACAAATGCTGAGATTGCCAAGGTCTTACCACTTTCGTGCCTGAAGTTTTTTTGAACTGAGATGATTCGTCCTAGATTAATTGTAAAGATGTTCATTCAACGGGACAAAAAAGATTAATTAATGAATACCAAAAGATGTTAAAAAACAGCTTATAGGATCAAACAAGAAAATTTAATTAAGGCTTTAAGTCAACATATAACACAAGAGATAATATTGTGTGTAATTATCTAAATATTACCTACCAGCATCTTTGGAATGAATGAGGCAACCAAAGTTTACAAACCTTCCTCTGAAAATCCTTGCTATGATATATATGAGATCATCAATACCAACACAGGTTTTGGCAAAATCAGGAATTTAGAGGACAAAGTTACACAAAACACTTAAAAATCTAAAAACTTTTGTTTGGTCCATGGAATTTCTAAATTTTTGTATAGACCCTCTTTTCCTCAAAGACATCTTCTTCCCTCAACTTCTCACAATTCATTTCAGTGTCAAACACAGCAGAGGCACATTCATTTAGTGGAATAAATGAAAAGACATATAAATGAATGAATATCAAAAGATAGTTGTCAGCTGGGCTCGGTGGCTCAGCCTGTAATCCCGCGCCTTTGGGAGGCTGAGGTGAGTGGATGGCCTGAGCCCGCAGGTTCGAGACTCGCCTGGGCAGCGAGACCTCATCTCTACAATAAATCAAAAAATCAGCCGGGCGTGGTAGCGCAGGCCTGTATTCCGGGCTACTCGGAAGGCTGAGGCGGAAGATCGCCGGAGCCC
>NW_007253180.1:159474-165968 GCF_000164805.1 Carlito syrichta
GGTGACAGAGTGAGACTCCAACTCAAAAAAAAAAAAAAAAGATAGCTGTCAGCATCATATTGAATTTATATAACCCATATTTGAGTAATATAGGACTCATTATTTTTAAAACTCATCTACCAAACGATTAAATGTCTTTAGAAAAGAAATTTCTAGGTCAAGTTAATAGCATATGAATTACAACGCTTAAGTTTATATAAATGTGCTACCACATTAAATATATTCTATCTATCTATCATCATATTTTGTTCTCATGGGATCTCTAAGCTTGGAAAATAATTTTGTCTGTACATACAAGATACATTATGCAGCCCATATTTGTAATAAAAGAGGTTGTAGAACTTACACTCCTAACCTCACAATCTCGAATGGTATCATATTGTATACCTATCTAGAGTAACAAATATCCCCTTTACGGAATTTTTCTTAAACAACGTTATTTCCATTCACTTATCCAAAAAGCCTCTAAATTTTATACCTAAGCCAAGCTGAAATGCCAGATGACTGCATTTCTAAATTCCTTCCAGAATTCTTCTAATTGGAATTTGTTTTAATGATATTCTTTGTTTGGGTGACAAAAAATGTGTAAGAAAAATTATTGCATTAAATGTTACTTAGGAAAGTGACTCCTTAATGTGAAGACTGCAGGAAAACCCTTCGTAAGAATCCAATACTAACACATATATGATGAATAGTCAAGTTGTGTCACCCTGTTCCAACAATAAAGATAAGTTTCTAGGCTTAGTACTTGTTAAGTAGAGTAGGAGGCAATATTGCTGTTACCAGAATAAAAAATACGGCAGCATTTGACTCTCAATAGTAGCATGAAATAGTCAATATCTGAACCTTCAAATTCCATGTGACAGTCTTAAAGGGAACACACTTATGATTATACACTGAGAGATGCCTATATCATTGTAATAAAATTTTTGGAGGCAAGAGTTCTTAAAATTACAAAGGTTAATACAGAATTCAGTACATTATTTGTGTCACACATATTGTGATTATGTTTTTAACAGCCAAGCTTGGGTATCCTAGAAATACACAAGTTTCACAATCAATATTTATTTTACATAACTTTAGCAAATACTCTGCATTTGTTAAATATAAGTTGTCATTTTGGGGGCAACTCCCTAGGGTCCCCTCCCTCTATAAGAACTTTTCTCTCCTCTCATTAAATCCTGCTTTCAAAAAAAAAAAATGTCACTTTCTTCCTTTTAAGGACTGCAATAGAAATTTTTGTAAAAGGCAAAGGTAAATTAAAAATAAAAAGTAATATGATTTATTTTTAACCAATTTCCTTAGTAGTTAGAGCAAATGATAATTTAAAAGTCAAAAGAGAAGACAATGATAGGTCATAGAAGTGAAAATATTTTCATTTTATTCTAACTGGACCTCAAAAGTTAAAAGTTTGGAAGTTTCATAACCCCACAGATGGCCCCATCACTGTTTTCAAAACCAGGTAATGTTGATAAATAAAAAGAATGCACTTACTCCGTATTAAGCCAATACATTTTCTATCATCAAATTATCTATTTTGTTTAAACTCTTATTAAGCTCTGTCTGTGACTTTTTGCTTTTTACACCATCCATTTTTGTTCATAGGCAAAATATTTATATACTTCTCTTATCTTCATACGTATTGTGCTATGTGCTACTTTTTTTTTTTTTTTTTTTTTGAGTTGGAGTCTCACTCTGTCACCCAGACTGGAGTGCAGGGGCCACTCCCGGCCACCACAGCCTCGACCTGCCGGGCTCCGGCGATCCTTCCGCCTCAGCCTTCCGAGTAGCTGGAATTACAGGCATGTGCTCCCATGTCCGGCTGATTTTTTGATTTATTGTAGAGATGAGATCTCGCTGCCCAGGCGGGTCTCGAACCCGCGCGCTCAGGCCATCCACTCACCTCAGCCTCCCAAAGGCGCGGGATGACAGGCTGGGCCACCGAGCCCGGCTTATGTGCTACTTTTAAAAGAATAAAAACACAGACCCAACTGCAAGTTGCTCATTAACTAATTTGAGGAGTTGCATCTTCAGCTAACTCTCCCCTGGTATCTATAAGATCCACTGATATCTATCGTCCTCTTTTACTTTTAATACAATGACTGAATTTTAAGGTTAAAAATGTTAATATATATAAATATTATATATAAAATCCCCTGGTGCTTTACAGAAGTATAGGCACACCATTCTTTTGCCAGTTTTCCCTCCACCCCCTATCTCCACCATTTGAGACTGTGAGGTTAGGGGTATAATTTCTACCACCTCTTTTATTATAAACATTCTTTCGTCAGTTTTTCCTCCACCCCCTATCTCCTATATATTAAGGAGATGTGATACTAAGAGCTGCAAGAATAGCACACTGGAAGTCATTTGAAAGGGCTCGAGGAACCAAATAGAAGGGGCTCAGATACCACACCCAGCAGAGCTGCTGTGTTGGTCTAAATCAACACATAAGAGGAAAGTAAAAATGTTTGTTTGTTTGAGTTGGAGTCTCACTCTGTCGTCCAGGCCGGAGTGCAGTGGCACAGTCACGGCCACCCCAGTGTCAACCTGCGGGGCTCTGGCCATCCTTCTGTTTCGGCTTTCCAAGTCGCTGGAACTACAGGCACAGTGCCATCACATCTAGCTAATTTTTCGATTTACTGTAGAGAGGAGGTCTTGCCAAGTTGCCTGGGCAAGTCTCGAACCCGCGGGCTCAGGCAATCCACTGGCCTCGGCCTCCCAAAATGCTGGGATTCCAGACTGAGCCATCGAATCTAGCCCCAATTTTTATTTTTTATACCTATGTTATGATTGGGTTTGTGACAAACAGGCTCATGGCTTAACAAACACAGGTAGAGATTATATGTCAATCATTCCTAACTTTATCAGGTCTAAACATTTTTGTTGCACATATTTACAATTTCCATTTAACATTCAGAATCAAAATTTGGAGATAAGAAAACTAGCACATAATTTTAAAAATCATGAACATACTTATAAATATAATAACAAGAAAAGGGATTTATATTGACAAATGCATTTTAAAATATAAAAGTGAGTAAGCATATATTAGAAGAAAAAGTATAGTGCTTAATAATTATGTATATTATAATAATGTCAGAATAGCACAAGTTGTTCCATATAAGCAGTACAGAAAGAAAAAAAGAAAGGAGAGGAGAGATGGAGGGAGGGAAAGGGGGGGAAGAAGTGGAGGGAAAGGTAGAAAGAGGAAAAAAAGGAAAGGTAGAAAGAGGAAAAAAAGGAAAGGAAGAAAGAGGCAGGCATATAAATAAATTGCAAATGAAAACTTGTGTTAGAGCCGGGCTCGGTGGCTCAGCCTGTCATCTTGCGCCTTTGGGAGGCTGAGGTGAGTGGATGGCCTGAGCCCGTGGGTTCGAGACCCGCCTGGGCGGCGAGACCTCATCTCTACAAGAAATCAAAAAATCAGCCGAGCATGGTAGCGCACCTGTAATTCCGGCTCCTCGGAAGGCTGAGGCAGAAGGATCGCCGGAGCCCAGCAGGTGGAGGCTGCGGTGGCCGGGAGCGGCCACTGCACACCAGTCTGGGCGACAGAGTGAGACTCCAACTCAAATAAAAAAGAAAGAAAGAAAGAAAGAAAATTTGTGTTAGAATAAATAGTAAAGCACCAGATTTTTTTGTCTACTAAAAAAATAAACTTAATAGAAGTAGGATAACATGCTAATGAAAATTGCAAATATGTGAAGTAGAGCAAAGGAGGCAATATTATAATATAGCAAAGGAAGTGACCCTTATTTCAGTGCGTGATATGTCATCGGATGGGGTCACAGAAAACACGTCCCTTACCTGAAACTCCTCTAACATCCTCAGATCCTAGTACTTAAAAAAAAAAAAAATTGTTGAAGATCCTATTATTTCTATGAAGCGAGAAACAAAAGGAAAAACTAAAAAATTTAGAAATAGTAAAACAGTAAGCTATAAAAATATTGCAAGACACACAGCTGGTGCCAATATCAGATTACATCTAGGAAATAAAAAAAAAATTTCAATATGAAATTTTGAGTATGAGGATTTAACATTTAGGGCCCAGCTCAAATATATGTAGGATAAAATTATGGAAAATACTTAAAGTAAATTGTATTAATGAATTTCAATATAATCCTAATTTTTCATGGGTCTTGGCTAATTTAGTAATCTAATTTTTTGTAAAAATGATTCTGTTAAACATCATTGCAAATCTCCTCTTATGTATATGTAATTGCTTTTATTACAGTAACTTCATAATCAAAAATAAAATTATTTTCACTGAATGCCTAGTTGTAAATGCTATCCTGATTTCACTTCTTTACAAAGTGAACATAAAAATCTTAACTAGATCTAGTTCAATTCATTACATCATTCTATGCCTCAAAGTCATCTTATAGATTAATTAATTTTTTTCTTCAAATTTTTGGTTAACATATTCCACATTAATTTCAGATGACTTAGTTGTCCAATTTGATATTACAAGTTTATTTTGAATTCAAATTATAATTAATTTTTTAATAGCAACCTGATAATAGCAACATATTTCCCAATAAATACGTTTAAATCCATTCTCACCAATTTCAACCAAAATGGGAAACTGTAAAAATTCTCACGAGTAAGCCTGTTATGTTGTCATCTACAGTTTTCAATAATTTCTACACTTTAGTAAGATATATTTCATTTCTATGTAGCTTAAGACGGTCCTCTTAAGATTTTGCAAATATATCTGAAAAATATATCATACCATTTTCTGTACTTTAATTTCAATTTTGAAATTCTCACTGAATAAAAAAGTTACGATGAAATAGTAAACAAAAAGTAATTTTGGAAAATAATCGTAGTCCACAGTGTAAGATAAAAGTTTATCAAATAAATTACTTATAATTACAGAAACTGTCATTCATCTCCTATTAATTATTCTATGTTTTATGCATTAATAGCCCTGTAACTTCATTAACGGGTGAACTCTTTTTCAAAAATTTTCGGCAACTAAAGTGTTGTGGATGAGAAATGCAGCAAATTGCCAAAACACCTGGTATTTCTCTTTTAACTTTGCTGTAAACTTTGTCACCCACTAATCCAAGTCAGTGTTCTATGTGTTTTACAAACAATATCATTAAAAATAATAGTATTTTTTCCTGTAAAAAATACTTTTACAGGATTTTAAAGTTTTCAAATACCAAAAAGTTCTGTGTATGACAGTCTGTTATTCTAAATGACATGTCTCCTTTTTTTGTTTTCATTTCTTTGGAATTTTACATATTGCCACTGCAGTACATCATGTATCTAATTTTATTTTTCCTTCTCATTGATTCATCTGGAAACATTATGCTTGTGCAATATAAATAATAAATGATTCTATTTGACAATCCTCTCATCATAATAGAAATAAATTAGCATACGATGAGTGAAATTAATTTTTCTTCAGTATCATTTTGTTCATAATATTTTGCATTATTTGCATTTTTTTTTTTTTTTTTTTTTTTTGAGTTGGAGTCTCACTCTGTCGCCCAGACTGGAGTGCAGTGGCCGCTCCCGGCCACCGCAGCCTCGACCTGCTGGGCTCCGGCGATCCTTCCGCCTCAGCCTTCCGAGTAGCCGGAATTACAGGCGTGCACTACCACGCCCGGCTGATTTTTTGATTTATGGTAGAGATAAGGTCTCGCCGCCCAGGTGGGTCTCGAACCCGCGGGCTCAGGCAATCCACTTACCTCAGCCTCCCAAAGGCGCGGGATTACAGGCTGAGCCACCGAGCCCGGCTGCATTTTTTATATGAAGAAAAATAAGCCTTGGTTGTCCAGAAGTTAATAGTTTTTAAACATTCCAGTAACAGTATAATACTTTAAAAATATTTCTTTTAATTTCATAATTATGTGGTTACCGTATTTCTTTTAAAAATTTAATTTAATTCCTACATTTTTCTTGCTTAATTTGAAAACAATGTTGGTAGCTTAAATTTTTGATATTTATTTTGAGTGATAAAACTCAAAAGCAAAACTTCAACTGACTATTGGAGACAACTTTTCTTTGTATTTAACATTCTTAAACAGGGTCTAAAGTCACAATTTTGTACAAAAGTAATCACAGACTGATGAGAGTATAACAGAGTAGGAGCTGTAATGATAACTCTTATGCCACAAAGGGGATTGCCAGAGGTGGCATGATTTTCTGAAATGTTGAACCACTCTGTTAAGTTTCAAGTAAAGCAAAGTACAATCTCAAACAACGACCCCATGATTTACCCTGTAGTTAAATTTGATGCATGTGAAATTTAGTTTGTACTTATGCATACAATTGAATACTCTCCTTAAAGCAGACACCTTATTCAAGTCACTCGCTTTCAAACGACTCTTTATTTCTCCTTTATTTATTTTTGGGGGCTTTTGTTTTGTTTTGTTTTGAGTTGGAGTCTCACTCGGTCGCCCAGGCTGGAGGGCAGGGGCCGCTCCCGGCCACCGCAGCCTCGACCCGCTGGGCTCCGGCGATCCTTCCGCCTCAGCCTTCCG
>NW_007253180.1:165988-166995 GCF_000164805.1 Carlito syrichta
AAATGCAGCAAATTGCCAAAACACCTGGTATTTCTCTTTTAACTTTGCTGTAAACTTTGTCACCCACTAATCCAAGTCAGTGTTCTATGTGTTTTACAAACAATATCATTAAAAATAATAGTATTTTTTCCTGTAAAAAATACTTTTACAGGATTTTAAAGTTTTCAAATACCAAAAAGTTCTGTGTATGACAGTCTGTTATTCTAAATGACATGTCTCCTTTTTTTGTTTTCATTTCTTTGGAATTTTACATATTGCCACTGCAGTACATCATGTATCTAATTTTATTTTTCCTTCTCATTGATTCATCTGGAAACATTATGCTTGTGCAATATAAATAATAAATGATTCTATTTGACAATCCTCTCATCATAATAGAAATAAATTAGCATACGATGAGTGAAATTAATTTTTCTTCAGTATCATTTTGTTCATAATATTTTGCATTATTTGCATTTTTTATATGAAAAAAAATAAGCCTTGGTTGTCCTGAAGTTAATAGTTTTTAAACATTCCAGTAACAGTATAATACTTTAAAAATATTTCTTTTAATTTCATAATTATGTGGTTACCGTATTTCTTTTTAAAATTTAATTTAATTCCTACATTTTTCTTGCTTAATTTGAAAACAATGTTGGTAGCTTAAATTTTTGATATTTATTTTGAGTGATAAAACTCAAAAGCAAAACTTCAACTGACTATTGGAGACAACTTTTCTTTGTATTTAACATTCTTAAACAGGGTCTAAAGTCACAATTTTGTACAAAAGTAATCACAGACTGATGAGAGTATAACAGAGTAGGAGCTGTAATGATAACTCTTATGCCACAAAGGGGATTGCCAGAGGTGGCATGATTTTCTGAAATGTTGAACCACTCTGTTAAGTTTCAAGTAAAGCAAAGTACAATCTCAAACAACGACCCCATGATTTACCCTGTAGTTAAATTTGATGCATGTGAAATTTAGTTTGTACTTATGCATACAATTGAATACTCTCCTTAAAGCAG
>NW_007253180.1:167015-185678 GCF_000164805.1 Carlito syrichta
CCGCGGGCTCAGGCCATCCACTCACCTCAGCCTCCCAAAGGCGCGGGATGACAGGCTGAGCCACCGAGCCCGGCTATTTCTCCTTTAAAAATCTATTATGTATTTTTGTTTTTCCGATCATTATGTATTTCGCTCCCTATTCCACACACGTACATGCAAGGTCCAACAATTATGTGGGCGAGTTCACCCTAGAAAAAGTGCTCCATACCTCATTGCCGAATATCACTACGGTCACCTTCCAAGTACTCCCCTTGAGAAGCTATGCTCTGACGCCAGTGCCTAATAAACCCATCAAAGCAATTTTGGAACTCTTTATCTGAAGTGGCTATATCGAAAGTCTTCCTTTCAATATTTCCTTTATCTTCGGGTAAAGAAGAAAAGTCATTGGGGGCCAAGATCAGGTGAGTAGGGAGGGAGTTCCAATATAGTTATTTGTACAGTGCTGCCAACCTAAGGGCACAGTGGCAAGTTTGTGAACTTAATTGTCAGCCCTCACCAAATACCAATGAAGGCTCTGATGACCCTTCCAGAAAAAGCATTCCGAAATTGCTTTGACGGGTGGGTGGTCGGTCGGTGCATAGCTCCCCCAGGGGACGGGGTGGTGCTTCAAAGTTGACTGTAGGGATATTCAGCAATGAGATAGGTAACACTTTTTCTAGGATGGTTTGCACAACTCCTTGTCAAATATACAGTCTGAATGTAAACTTCTGGGACGGGAATATAGTCTGTCTTATTGCTTTATCCCTTTTACATTGCAAGCACTTAATAAGTATTTGTTAAACAAATAAGTAATTTTCATTTTCACTCTTTTATTTCAAGTAAATGTACTCCCCCTCTAGGTAACAGCTCATGACTCTAAGTAAATTTGACAAGACTAGAACAGCTCAAGTAGAACATTGCAGTATGACTAGTAGTAACGGTCTTACATGGTTCTTTTAATGTTAACTACCAAAAAAGACAGCTTTTAGATCAGAAGATAAATATTTTTGCAATTTGAATTTCTAAACTAAAAGTCAAATGAACCGACTCTAATAATTGCACAATGTGTTACCCATTTACAAAATTTTTAATTTAGCGGTTTTTTTTAGTCTCTCATGTAAGAAACAATAACGTAAGAAGTATTGCATTCAGGATGAGTCAAAGTACCCTTTGGCAGAAATGTTGAATTAGGTTGCCTAAGGAATACCACAATTGCTCACGTTTGCATATTTGGATTAATAGTACATTTTTACAAGGTGTGTGTTGTAATTGGAACTTAAGTAACATTTGTAAAGTGTTATCTGTCAGAGCCTGAAGAGACCCAAAGAGAATGCATGTCATTATGCAAAATTACTAATTAAGTACAAGTAATTTAGCAGATAATTTACATTTTCATTTTATAATAGAAATTATTTAGTTTTAGGGTCCTCTTTGTATTTGTCAAGTAATCTTGACCCAAGGGATCACAGACTGTTAAGAAGAAGTATAAATTATAGAATGAGACATATGTTTTACTGACTAATAAAGCTTTTGTTGTGGCTAATGATTTCTCTAACAGTAATTGCATAAGGGAAAACATTTTCTTTTTAAGTAAATAGTGTTCATTACCTCTTAAATCTACTGTCACTTGACAACAGTAATGTGGAAAAATTTCTACTTTCTTGATTAGCTCTCCAAGGATATTCAACAACTTTAAATTAATATTGATCAAACAGAACCCATCATATTCATCAAAGTGGTTTTGCAAATGTGGATGCAGAAAAAAAATAATACTTCAATAGATTCTGGAAAGAGGAACAATTACTCTTCCAAAACATGTTGTAAATTATTGAAATAAACTCTAAACTATCAATATGAGGAAATTATATTGGAATGGGGTATTTATTTGGTGGTTATTAATAAATACTAGATCCATATATAAATTTTAAATATTTCAGTAATAAAGTTTGTATTTATATAACTCAAATGGGAGAGACATTGTGTTAGTAATTGTTATCCTACACCACAGCCTTAAGGTGAAAAGACAGCAACCTGCCTTCTCAAACTAGTCATTTTTTCAAATCCAAATTGTCAAAAGCTGCATGAGGACAGGAATTCTGTTTAATCAAGCTGTTTTAGTTCAATAACCCAAAACAGCACTGAGGCACACATTAATTTAGGTGACAATTCCCTCAATTTCTTCTGTTTTCTTTAGATTTAAGGTTGGTCATTAAATAACCTTAAAAATCAGTGTTAATTTTATTTTTCTAATAATTATTGATGGATATATCCAATACTATTAAGTTTCCTATGATAATTATTTTAGTTGCATCCATAGATTCTGAAAAACTCCATTTTAATTTTGAAAGATAGTGTGGTTTTATTTGTATTTCCAGTTTGACCTAATTGTTGTTTAAACACTTTTAATTCTAGGTTGAAAAACTTTTCCAATTTTGTTATAAATTTCTATCTTAATTGAGACATACAAATAATACTCTATTTTTGAAAGTAAAATGGCATAAAATGGCTAATTTTCATGAACATCTTGGCTGCATCTTAAAAAAAGTATATTATTATCTGGTTTAAAATTTCAATATATAAATTCTAAATTATTGATGACAAATGTTTAGTACTTCGATTTCCTTAGAAAATTTTTGTCTGCTTGATCTGCCTTGAGTAAAGAGAGGTGTGTTGATTTTTGTTAATTTCTTTGTATAGTTCTCATTACAGCTACTATCATTGCTGTTTAAAGAAAGTCATTGCTATCTTATTGTTTGCATAAAATTAATGACTGTTATAGCTTCACTAAGAATATTGCTTTTAACTTTATAATTGTATCATTCTATACTATCATTGGTCCAAATTGTGTCTACTTAAATACTAAAGTTTTAACCCCCACTTTCCTTTCAAATGTGTTTGAGTAGTACATTATTTTATTTTTACCACTTTAGGTGTTGTTATTTTGGTCTATCATTTGCACAAAGTAGAATGTTGGATTTTACATTTTTGGTCAATAAGAAAACATTTTCTTTCTAATGGTGATTTAAGCTTATTTTATTTTGTTACAATTTATATATTTAGCCTCAAACTCATATTTTTAATGTTTTATTCACATATATATATCATATGAATGTGGTCATTTACTGGTTCTCCATTTCATAATAAATTTTGGTTTGTAGAAAGGTTTTCCATTTCAGAATCATTATCTGTATAGTAATACTTTTCAGATTAGTCCTCTCACCTTTTTTAGAATTCTGCCTAGTGTTTTCCTCTGAGCAAATTCAACTTAAGCAGCAAACTTTTTCTCCTCCTTCCCAGTCCTTCAAATCCCATTCAAAGTAATATTTTTTTCCACCCAGTTATTACTTGTACTGCAATTAGTAAGCTGAAAATAGTAAATATACACCATCAAATTTTGAAACCTATTTTGGATATGTTACTTTACCTAAAATGTCAGAATATTTAATCTGCACATATTGTAGTGTCTTCTTTATGTCTGTTACTCAGTCTTTCCTCTACAAATACACATATATTCAATGTTTGCCACCAGCCTTCAGGCTGTTATTTTCAATTGTTTTCATTTTGTAAAAATAATTTTCTAGTAGAATCCTCAGAAAAGAGTATGGGAACAATATTCCTCAAGTTCTCACATATATATTTTTTTTTTTATTTTTTAATTTTTATTTATTTATTTATTTATTTATTTTTGAGTTGGAGTCTCACTCTGTCGCCCAGACTGGAGTGCAGTGGCCACTCCCGGCCACCGCAGCCTCGACCAGCTGGGCTCCAGCGATCCTTCGGCATCAGCCTTCCGAGTAGCCGGAATTACAGGCATTCGCTACCATGCTCAGCTGATTTTTTGATTTATTGGAGAGCTGAGGTCTCGCCAAGTTGCCCTTGCGGGTCTCGAACCCGTGGGCTCAGGCAATCCACTCACCTCAGCCTCCCAAAGGCGCGGGATTACGGGCTGAGCCACCGAGCCTGTCTTCATTTTCTTAAAGTCTTTACAATAGAAGGTGAACTTAGATAGATATAACATCTTTTGGTCATGTTTTTATCCTTAGAACTTTAAGTGTATTATTACATGGTTTTCTGGCACTAGCCATTATTGTTGAAAAGAATGATATCAATCCGATTTTTTTCTTTTATAAATAACTTGAACTTTCTGCCTTGATGCTTAAAGAATGTCTTTACCTCTACTTTAAAGTATAATAGTATAAAAGGATAATAGTTTTGTAGGTGTCAGGTATCATAGGCTAGAGTTTATTTTACCAGGTAACAGAATATGAGTATAGTCCTGCGCTGTTTAACAATGGGATACATTCTAAAAAAGTATCAATTGTGGTCACATTCGGTTAATAATTGTTATCCTACACCACAGCTTTAGGGAGAAAAGAAAGCAACCTGCCTTCTAGTCTTTTTTTAAATCCAAACTGTCTGAAAACTCAATGAAAGCTTTCATATTTCAGGTGCTTTCTTAGTTATGTGAGCATCATAGTTTTACTTACATACAGCTGGGTGGTGTAGCCTCCTACACACCTAAACTATAATCTCCTAGGCTACAAACCTGAACAGAATGTTACTGTACTGAATGCTACAGGCAATTGTAACATGATAGTATATGTGTACTTAAACATGCAAAAGTACAGTAAAATGCAGTATAAAAGATTTTTAAAAGTCCACTTGTTTCAGTACTTCATTTAACAAAGCTTGCAGGACTGGAAATCGCTCTGAGTTAGTCAGTGTGTGAGTGGTGAGTGAATGTGGCCTAGAACACTATCCTACACTATTGTTGATGTTTTAGCACTATATACTTAGGCTTCACTAAATTTGTAAGAAAATATATATTTTTCTTTTCTCAATAATAAGTTAATCTCAGGTGCATCACGAGAAGCAGCAGAACAAAATGGGCAAATAGAATCCTGTAGCCATTGTCTCCCTGTAAGAAACAAACTGAACAACTATCCACACAAGGAAGTCCCTTCACAGAAACCAAGAAATTAAGTGAGTGATCACATTATCTGGTTTTAACATAATCACAAGGAGAGAGGCGTTGACGAGAATAGGAAGGACAGTCATGTATTGCCTGCACCACCCTAACCCAAACCCAGGCAAGTCCACTCAGAGAGAGAATCTCTGTGCTTGAGGGAGGGAGAGAGAAGTGAATGTGGACTTTGCGTTGGAACTCAGTGCTGTCCTGTCACAATGCAGCACAACCCAGGGAAGAATTCTGCCCAGCTGGTGGAAATTCAGTCCCTGCAGGCCTCACTGGGTGACTAATGTGGCTTAGAGCCCCAAATAAATTTGAGTGTCAGTGAGGCCACAAGAACTGCAGTCCCTGGGCAAACACTGAGGCAGCACTGGTCTTGGAGGCAGTGGACTTGACATGCACTCAAAGCGACACCGGTGGCAGAGGTCATGGGACTGCCTATATCACACCCTCCTTAACTCCAGACAGTGCAGGAAAGACTCCTTCAAAGAAGGAGAAGAAAGCATATAGGGAACTTTGTCTTGTAACTTTGTACAAGCTCAGCCATATTAAAATAAAACAATTTCTGACACCCTCAATTCCAGGCCTTCACTCTGGGACAGCATTTCTAGACTCACCCTGGACCAGAAGAGAATTCACAGTCCTAATGGTATGTATCCAGACCCGGCAGGATTTTCCATCTGCTGACTAAAGTTGCACTGGTTCTTGAATAAGCATCAGTGGCAGCCAGGCAATGGTAGCTACAAGTCTTAAGTGAACCCCAGTAGTGTGACAGTCTGGAAGGCCATGGGCTACAGGTGGGACCCAGCACTGTCAGTTGTGGTGGCCATAAAAGTAGCTACATCAGTCGGGCTCTGTGGCTCAGCCTGCAATCCCGAGCCTTTGGAAGGCTGAGGGGAGCGGATTGCCTGAACCTGCGGGTTTGAGACCCGCCTGGGCAACTTGGCGAGAACTCATCTCTTTAAGAAATCAAAAATTAGCCGGGCATGGTAGCGCACGCCTGTAGTTCCAGCTACTCGGAAGGCTGAGGTGGAAGGATCGCCGGAGCCCAGTAAGACGAGGCTGCGGTGGCCGGGAGCGGCCGCTGGACTCCAGTCTGGGCGACAGAGTGAGACTTCAACTCAAAAAAAAAAAAAAAAAAAAAAGTAGCTACATCAGCCCTCCCCAAACCTCACGCAGCCCAGCACAGAAAGAGATGAAGTCTGGGGAAACTAGAGGAAAGAGAGTGAGAGACTTTGAATTCTCCCTTACCTTACCCAAGTCCTCCAAGGTTATGTAACTAGGAGTCAACAAGAGTCACAGTATTTCTAGGCTTAGAGCCATTCCTTAATGCTGAAAAGGCTTCAGTAACCATACACTTAGGTCATAACACTCAGTCTTCTCTGAATCTTTGAAAAAGTCCTTCAAGAAGGATAGGTACAAACAAGACCAGACTGTGAATACTGGAATCACTACCTAAATCTTCAGTGCTCAGGCATCAACAAACATCCACAGGAATCAAGACCACCCACAGCCAGACATAGTGGCTAGTGTCTATAATCCTAGCTACTCAGGAGGCTGAGGCAAGAGAATTGCTTGAGGCCAGGAGTTCATGACCAAACTAAGCAATGTAGCAAGATCTTGTCTCTCGAAAACAAATTTAAGAAAACATTTGGCCTAGTGGCATGGGCCTGTAGCCCCAACTACTCAGGAGGTTGAGGTGGGAGTATCACTTGAGCCGAGAAGTTTGAAGCTGCAGTGAGCTATGATCACTCTACTGCACTCCTGCACGAGTTTCAGAGCAAGACTGTATCTCTAAAAATGAAAAAATCCAGAAAACCTTGATATCCTCAAGTGGACTAAATAAGGTACCAGTGACCAATCCTGGAGTGATATATGACCTCCAAGACAAGAAATTCAAGATAGTTGTATTGAGTAAGGTCAATGAACTTCAAGTTAACCCAGAGAAGGAATTCAGAATTGTATCAGAGAAATTTAATAAAGAGAGTAAAATTCGAGCCGGGCTCGGTGGCATCCCGCACCTTTGGGAGGCTGAGGTGAGTGGATTGCCTGAGTCCGTGTGTTCAAGACCCACCCGGGCAAGTTGGTGAGACCTCGTCTCTACAATAAATAAAAATTAGCCGGGTGTGGTAGCACACGCCTGTATTTCCAGCCACTTGGAAGGCTGAGGTGGAAGGATCGCCGGAGCCCAGCAGGTCAAGGCTGCGGTGGCCGGGAGTGGCCACTTCACTCCAGTTTGGGTGACAGAGTGAGACTCCAACTCAAAAAAAAAAAAAAAAAAAAAAGAGAGAGTAAAATTTTTTGAAAGGGATAACAAAGCTAAAAATTCAACTGACAAGCTAAAAAATGTATCAACACTAAAATTGATCAAGCAGAAGAAAAAAATTATGCGCTGAAAGACACGCAATATGAAAATGCCAAGTCAGAAAATAAAAATAATAGAGCATGCTGACAAGATTTAGAACATAGTTTAATAAGAGAAAACCTTAGAGTTATTGGACTAAAAGCGGATGTATATGGAGAGAAGGCGACAGAAAATTTATTATGAAAAAGGATGACAGCTTTTCAAACCTAGAGAAAGGTAAGAATATCCAGGTACAAAAAGATCAAAGATCGCCATGAAGATTCACCTAAAATGAGACTATCAAAAGGCATATAATAATCAAATTCTCAAAACTCAAGGGTAAGCAAAGGATTCTAAAATCATCAGGATAAACTAAGTAAATAACATATAAATAGCTCAAATACATCTGATAGAAGAAATTCTCAGTGGAAACTTTGCAGGCCAGAAGGAAATGGGATCACATATTCAAAATGTTGAAAGAAACAAAACCAAAACAAAACAAAAAATCAACTCCCAATCTAGAATATTATTTTCAGCAAAATTACCTTTCAAACATCAAGACAAACCTGTCAAAAATAATCCTACAAAATTTGTTTTGATGGAGACAAAAAGAGACAAAAAAATGGTCAAAATGTTGGGGGAGCAAGATGTGGTTCAAGTGTAAATAGAAAAGCATGTTAAACCCAAAGCAGGCAGAAGGAACGAATGACAGAAATTAGATCAGGAATAACCAAAATTAAGAATAAAATAACAGAAAAAAAGAATACAACCAAAAGCTGGTTTTTTGAAGTAATGAACAAAACTGATAAAGACAAAGAGATGATGCCTTTGTCCATGAATACAGCCAAGAGAATTGAAAATATATATTCACATAAAATCTTGTACATGGTTGCTCACAGCAGGAACAGTCCTTAAGGCCAGAGAGTGGAAACAACGGAAACATCTGTCAAAATAGTATATAAATAAAGAAAATAGGGTATATCCACCCAAGTGAATATCCACCTACAAAAAATTATGTGCTTATATATGCTCCAACATGTGTAAAAATTTAAAACATTAAGCTAAATGGAAGAAGGCAGAGAGAAAAGGCTATCTATCTATCTATCTATCTATCTATCTATCTATCTATCTATGTATCTATCTTTATAGATATACACATTCCAGAAAATGCAAAACCTCAGAGACGTAGACTAGATTACTGTTGCCAAGGCCTGAAAGGTAATGGGGAATGAGGGTAGACTGCTCCTGGACATGGGGATTTTTTTTTTTTTTTTGAGGTGATGTCGATATCCTGGAATTAGATCGTAGTGATATTGCACAGCCTTGAGAATATACTAAACCCACTAAATTTTGTGCTTGAAAATAGCCAGATCTGTAGTATGTAAATTATATCACAATGAAAAAGAAAGATATCTATGGTCATTTTCATAGTTGCATTATTTGTTGCTCCAACGTGAAAGCGACCCAAATGTTTATTCATAGCAAAAGAACAGATAATTTGTCATATAGTCACACAATAGAATTATATGACTATAACAGTAAGCACACTACTAAAAACTTAATGTCAAGAATGAATCTTACTAAAACCGCAGAGTGAAATTGTGTGACCCAAGAGGATGCACGCTTTATGAACCATTTGAATAAAGTTTAAGGTAATCAAAATTAATCAATGTAGTCAAGATAGAGTTTATATTGGAATAAGTAAGATAGAAAAGTGATCAGAAGGAAGTTAGAGGGGTACAAAGGTTATATTTCTTAACTTGAGTGGTAGTTACGCAAATATGCATTTTTAAATTATTCATTAAATTATATGCATAAAAGTCTGTATTTTTCTACATGGATATTACATTTTAATATAATTTTTAAGTAATAAAAAATTAACAAAATAAATATCACTCATTAATATGTTGATTTCTTCTATCTTTTTTGCCTATACCTTTTTAGGTCTGTGCTGCTGTTGTGTATGCATTTCCCAATCCAATACTCGATAAGAGATTTCATAATATGTAATGATTTGCTGGTGAGTATTCTTTCCCTACTTCCTACCTAAGCTTATTTGGAACTTAAAACTTTACTTCTTCTTATGCAACATAACTTCCTTTAAATGGTGCTATTAGAAAAACTCTCCCACAAAGAAATAAGCCTAACTTATATCCTAAAATATTAAACACACACACACACACACACAAACACACACACACACACGCACACGCACACACACACACAAACACACACACACAAGTATGGAGTATAATTATCATGAATACTTTAAGGTTAGCTTCCCTGGCTTTTCCAAAAGATTTTTCTTCCTATAATGATTTGCCACGTGGTCTAATTTCAAAAAGGGTACCCACAGTTTTTGTCTGTTAACATTCTATAGGGAGGCTTCCCTGATCCTTGAGAGAAAGAAAATACTTCCATTTTGAAAAGACTTCTTACTTATTTAGATTTTGTTCCCAAATACTAGACTGCCTACATGAGCTCAAGTCCATGTTGGATATGAATATTTCATCTAGTCTGGCTTTGGATAGTTTCTAATGTTAGCAAGCCCAGAAGCATAAGAATGCCTGGATCTTGCTCAGACACCTAGCCTTTCCACAGGGGTCCCTTGAGACAGAAACAAAGGAAATATTAGATTGATTGGAAAGAAAGCACTTCCTTATATCTATACAAATGTTTGACGGTGTACATTTTAGAGTTTTAATAAAGATGAATAAAAACCGTGCCTTAGGTCTTGAGATGTGACGATGGTCTATCATTTCCTGAATTTCTTGGGATCTCATGCTTTTATAGTCACCCATATAGTGAAAGGAAATTGAAAAGAGAAGTTTTCAGGTCATATATTGACTTGCCATTCCAGTCACATGTAATGAGAAAGAGAAAAGAGCAAGTAATTATGTGTTATAAGTTTGTCAACCAGTAAATGAAGACTAATGAGCCAGCTACTAATCAAAAAATGAGTGATGTCGCCTCCCTTGGGGGTGAAGGGATTTCAAAGTCTTCCTCTGCCTGTTTAATAAGTGTTATGCTGGCCAAGTAGAAAGCAAAATGGAAATACTGAGAGTCAGAAAGACTGTGCAAGAAAATAGAATTTTAATCGGAACCTGAAAGACAAGCAGAAAAAGATAAGCAACAGTAGGTCAGATTATCATTACAAGAGAGTATTCCAGACACAAGGAATAATTCAACAGCTCATCTATTACAGATGTGGGGTTAAGAGAGTTCATTCCACATCAATCTGCACTTTTCCTGGCACTTGTATCTTGATTTTTCCTTGAAAAACCACCCCTGCCTCTCTCAGTCAAGGATATTTTTGGCTCAGTTTTGGAATGCATTATCTAACGCCAATTAATCAGCAAATCTCATTACCTTGTCTACGATGATTGGTTAGCAGTCTCCCTACTGGGTATATACCCAAAGGAGCATAAATTATTTTGCCAAAAAGACACCTGCACTCATATGTTTACTGCAGCATTATTCACAATAGCAACAACATGGAACCAATGAAGGTGCTCATCAACAGCTGACTGGAAAAAGAAAATATGGTACATGTACGCCATGGAATATTATGTAGCCATAAAAAAGGAATGAAATAGTGCATATGCAGAGACATGAATGCAACTGGAAGCCATTATTTTAAGTTAATTATCACAAAAAAATTAAACTAAATACAACATGTTCTCACTCATAAGTGGGTACCAAACACAGGACACACATGAGAACAACAGACACTGAAGGGGAAGGAGGGAGTGGGGGTTGAGGATTGACAAACTATCCACTGACGACCAAGCCCACCACTTGAAAGGTAGACTCAATAGATGCTCAATTCTCATCATTCCGCAGTACACCTAGATAACATACCTGCCCATATACTCCTTGAATCTAAGAAAAATAATTAATTACACTTTGCTCAAAAAAAAGAAGAAAAAGAATATCATCCAAACAGAGCCAGTACAACTTTCACTGACAATACTGGCACAAAAACAGTTTCCTGGTTACCTATAACCAGAATATTTATTTTCCAAGAAGTCATAAATCCTCCCACCATTTTCTCTTTTCATAAACCGGTTGGAAAATGTTTCCACCCTTACAACACTTGGCATCCTGTCTGTTAAAAGACTAAAGCTTTCAGGGAAGCAAGCACTTTCTTGATATTTTCAACAAGCTGAAACAAGACCAGTTAGTTTCCAGTACAGTGACCAGGGGAAATATTAGCATAAGAAAATGATTAAAAGACACGGGGGTACCCCACATCTTTATTAAAAAAAAAAAAAAAAAAAGACAGGGACCAGAGAATGTAAGGTTTCCGAGGCCATAGCAAAAATTTGCACCTTACTTTAACAGTAATGGAAAGCCATGGAAGATGTTTAAGTAGAATGACATGATCAGATTTGCATTTATCAATATCATTTTGGTTAAAATAAAAATAAATATCGAAATAAAAATGAAATTGCCATATAACATCAGAACTGATAGCTTTTATATTGTATGCAATGTACACAATATGTGTCATTGGTATAAGTACTATGTATAAAATATTAGTGAATAGAATGGTGAATAATACTAGATTAAAATTTCTAATGCATCCCATGGTAATTCAGTATCATTATGCTACTGAGGACATAATGATATGTTGAAATAGTCTAGTTATAATTCTATGATTGTCCTGTTTTCAAAGTGTGGCACTTCTTCGATTAACTAAAATTTCCTGGAATTACTACTATAAAGACTTACTTTAACTTCAAGGAACTAGGATTGGCAACATACTAAATCTTGTGGTACATTGCCATGCCATTGGCTCATGTACAAAGATGAAACGGAATGTAAATCAAAATTGTGAGAAACTATAGACTGTCCAATACAGATTTCTGAAATAAGAAAATTCCATTGAAAATACTGATTTAAAAACCAGCAAATGAGGAAACAAACAAACAAAAAAATTATGACCAGTATTCACTGACTGAAATAAAAAATCCATCATAATCTCTGCCATTTCAGGGGCATTGCCTTTGAAACTCAAATGAGCTGCTAGTATTTGGCAAAACTTCAACATGGGAATCTTTTTAATATCGAAAGTGTTGTAAATATGAATGGGTTAACAAACTCTGATGTAATATCATTGTATAAATTGCCAATATCTTTTAGAAGTTAAGTGTTTCCTGTACTATAGTAAAGAATGCCACTAAGAGGATAACTTTTCTTCTCATCCTCGATGGACTCATTTGTTTCATTCAAGGCAACTACAATTTGCTTAAAAGTATTCTGTGAACTCTAAGATAAGACATGACTATGAGACAAAGCAAAGCCAACACAAAGCTATAAATATTTCCTCTGAGCAAACTTGCAAAAGTATCTGACCTTAATAAATTCAAATCCAAGTATATTTGTAACTCAGTATTTAGTAAAATATATACATAGCCATTATATTGTTAACTCATGTATTTGAATATACTAGTTAAGTTTCCTTGCTAAAGGATCTATTAATATATCTTTTAGTAAGGAAAATGAACACTCATATGAGATCTGTTGCTAAAGCATCTAATAATAAATCCTTCAGGAAGGAAAACGAGCACTCAGTAATTTATTTTGTGGTTAAGTTGGGTTTTGTATATTAGGGCCATTTGTAGGAATATAGCTTTTTAGATTTTTCTAAAGATATATTCATTACATTATCAGCAGGAACTGTTCTCTTAAAATTATTTATATAGATTATCACAGTCGTTTTTGGTGTACACAGTAAATTAAGAGTTTCTTCCTTTTGGTGGTACAATTCCTAAACATTAATATGTATGAAAATATGTTGGGTGTAGATTACACTGAATTAAGAATCAAAACACCTATGACTTATTAAGTGAAACCCTGTAGCGACCATTTGTAATCCATGGATAATTGTTGTTGGTGAGAATCTACAGGAGTAAATAAATTTAATCTGATGTTTTCAATTATAATTTTCACTAGATACCCAATTTAGACCTAATGAAAGTATGATACCATGTAATAACATAATGAAAGTATGATACCATGTAATAACATAAATTCCTTTACCAAAAATAAGCAAATTTAACTTTATATATAATATTGCTATATACTTAATGTTAATGTATCCCAATGATTGCACAAAATGAAACAGAAAAACAAAATCACCTTGACTCAATGTTGAAAACTATTGGAAAAACATGGGATTTTAAAAACTACATGTAAGAATGAGTTAACAAAAAATTGTCGGGCATCTCCATCGGGTCCCCTCCCACTGTGGGAGTTTTTCCGTCTTCTAATAAATCCTGCTTTAAAAAAGAAAAAAATTGTCAAATAAGTACTGAAATTCCAGATTAGATATAAATAATGAAACATATCAAGGTTTATGGGACATGTTCCCCATAACCATTTCCTCTCTTTTTTCTTCCCATCTTACCCACATACCACACAGAACTTGGGAAGATGACTCCTTACCAAACTCTAGTGGCAGATCTCGTTGAAGCTTGTACCAATATTGGACAATGAAAACTGAGAGGAAAAGTTTTTATAAGATTGCTAGAAAAGGCTTCGCTTTCTGAATGTTGTAGTGTCTGCATATGATGACAGAAATTCTTACAACCATTTTGCTATCTGGCTGATGATGGAGCCAAGATATTATAAAAGGAGAGTCAGGAGAATCCTGAAGAAGTTGCACAGAAATCCTGTATGCCATGCCTGAGGATTCCTTACCTCTGAACAGTCTGTTAGATAAAATTTCCTTTTTCAGTTTGAGTTGGTACTTAATTAAATTCTATATAGCATATATTATATAAGCTATATATTATATATAATGTAGACTATATATTATATATTATGTAAATTAAATATCCTTAGGATGCTTCGTTTGTTCTACTTTTTTCAAATTTAAATTCTCTCGTTTCCTTTTTGTTACCAATTTTTAAAAATTACATTCTGAGACATATTTCCAAATATTATGCAAGTAAGCTAATTCTAATTATTCAGCTGGTTAGCTGAATTTTTTTTAACCATTAAATTCAGAAGCATCTTTAAAATAGTCAGTGAAGCCAGGTTCGGTGGCTCAGCCCATAATCCCAGCACTTTGGGAGGCCTGGGTGAGTGGATCGACTGGGCCCGCGGATTCGAGACCAGCCCAGGGAACTTGGTGAGACCTCCTCTCTACAATAAATAAAAATTTAACTGGGCGTAGTAGTGCATGCCTGTAGTTCCAGCTACTTGGAAGGCTGAGGGTGAAGGATCTCTGGCACCCAGCAGGTCGATGCTGGGGTGGCTGTGAGCATGCCACTGAACTCCAGCCTGGGTGACAGAATGAGATTCCAACTCAAAAAAATAAAACAAAATAAGTAAGTAAAATAAAACAGTCAATGATTTCTCATAACAACTTGATCTATAATAGTGTTTTCTTTTCTATCATGATCCCATAATTTATGAATAACTTAAAGACAAAATACTAGTTCATTTAGGAATTGGCTTTGCAGAACACAAAATGTAAATATCCTCATTTAAAAACACTAGCTGTTTTCAGTTTATTCTTAAAAGAAATGATCTTAGGAAATTAAGAATACTTAAGAGTAAAATAAATAATAATCATTTTAGATGTCTTTACCATTGAAATATTATGTTTTATTAGATATTTTCTCAGTGGATGTACAAAAATATTGAGAACACAAAAACACCCATGTTAGGCCATTTAAAAAATGAAATTTTTACCAACTAAAAAGTTCCATAAAATTTAAAAAGTGAAATATTAAAAGACATTTATTTAATTGACTGTATTCATAAGCAACTTCCTACACAACAGAGCTGGCAATATGTGTGACAGAGACAGAGGCAGAGACAGAGCTTTTACTAGAATGCTTAGCAGTAAAATCAAGATTCTACTTATTTATCAAGGCACTTGGGCACAAAAGATTTACTTCCCTAAAAAAAAATGAGCCTTACTATCAACTAGAATGAGTTGGTGTTATCACATGCCAAAAAATATTAGCATGAACAAAATTTAAATAAATGAATTACGCAAATAAACAGGAGCATATATTTTTGTAAGCAGACATAGACATTTCTTATGGTAAATGCTGGAAATAAGCAATTGCTATTAATAGGGTAGATTAGTATGTCATTAAACTATGTGTACAATTCATTGAGACATCTGATTTTATATCCTACTAATTGCTCATACACATAGGAGAGAACTCCTCCTCTTGATATTGTCTTGACAATATATTTAAACTTTATCAAATATTTAAAAAATATTTTAATATCTTTATAGATTACCAGAATAAGATGTCAGGGATGGACACACATACTTTGGTTTCTAGTCTTGTTTTCAGTGTCCCTCCTTAACAACTCTGTTTCTGATGTAACATGTTTTGGTAAATATTTATCTACTATAAGAATGGATGTGAAACTCACCTGCCAACTCTAATTCATTGGCTCTTTGAATCAAGTATTTATAAAAATATATGTTATTAAAGACTAAAAACCAATATAGCTTAAAAATATTTACCATAAATTTTATAAAAGATACTTTATGAAAAAAGTTTTGGTTAGAAGTATTGAGACTATGAAATTCTGAAAGTAAAGACAATACATATGAATTGTGTGTTTGTGTATATCTATGCACATTTATAAACATAAATTATATATGTATATATGTTTACAAACATATGAATGTGTGTATATATGTATATATATATACATACACAGACACACACAAACACACACACACACACACACACACACACACACACACACACACATACATATATATGTGTGTGTATGTATGTATTTAAGGTGTCCAAACTGTTTTGAAGCATGATATCTAGGTCATCTAGGCCATCTAAATAAAGGTTTGAACATTTGGAGCTTAAAATTTAACTTTGGAACAGCCTTCAACACTGTTTTAAAAAGTGAGGATATTAGAGGAAAAGTCTAAAATGCTGTCCTTAATAGGCAAAGAAATCTAACATATCTGTGTAAATTTAAAAAAATTCCAATAGGAAAACAGAGTAAGATTATGAAGCTTAGGCTGGGCAAAGGTGAGACCCGACCTTTTAAAAAAGGAAGAAAAGAAAGACAAAATCATAAAACATTAACAAACAAATATGAAAATAGAAATGGCCAATGAATACAAGAAATGCTGTTTGCCTTCTGTAATAAAAACGTGAAATAAAGCAATGGTAAAATATTTTGTTTTACATATCATGTTGAATTGGCTGACGACTTAAGTAAAACCACTTGTTTCTTGGAGTATATGGATATGGGCACTTCCCTACACTAACAATGGCAATGTAAGTGATACAGATTTTCCGGACAGCATTTGGACAATGTTTGTCAAAATTATTTTTTTAAATGGCTTTCTTATTTAACCACTGATCCCACTTCTAAACATTTTCTTAAGAAAACAATTAGATATATTTTCGTACATTTGTTTGCAACGATGTTTATCTCCAGGTTATTTATGCTAGAGAAAAACAAAAAGGAAGCAGTCTAGCAACATATATGTTTATCATTAAGAAATTAATTACATTATGGCACAGTCACTGAACAAAGATAAAAAGTCATCACAATTATAATGATGCAAAAAATGATTTGTGGACGTGAAGTTGACTGTAGAGTATTGTCAAATTAAGAAAGCAATTTCAAACAAGATTTATAATGTGATCCTTTCTTCTTAAATAACTGTGTGTATAGAAAAAGCTGGGGAAATATGTAGCAAATTTTATCAGGGAATCTGATTCAATAATAGGATTATATCTACCCTTTTCAATTTTTTCATTGTCCATAATTTTTTCATTGACAAAAACAGACTTTTAATTTAGAAAATGTGCAATGGATATATATATAAAGTCTACAAAACAAAAAGAAACAGATATTTCTTATTCATAGCTGAGGTATTACCAAAGAAAAATATTTTACTATTTCTTTTGTGCTAGTAACATGTGAAAGAAAAGATTTGAATAAAAAGTTACAAGAAACAACTACCAAGCAAAAAAGTTAAGAACAAACAATAAAATTTTTAGAGACCTTTGGTATGAATCAGAATGTCAAAATACTTATTTAAATGTAAATAAATACCTCGCCTCTATTTTCAAATGGATTTGAAGCAGCACTTATTAAAAACCAAGGTAATAAAATCCTTTAGCTAAGTATAAAAAGGCTGCATAGTAAAAATGAAAAACAAGAAAGAATGATGGTCTGGGAATGGCATTAAAACAAAAATTATGCTAGAAGACAGGATAAGTGATGTAACTTCAACGTATCAGAAAATCAGTTATTGAATTTCTGATCAATCAAGGCTAAAAGTGAACCTTAACGGATTACACAGCTCTCACAGTCTAATAAAAGGAGACGTGCATTAATAAAAACAGGGAAACCTGATTTTCTGAATCCTGAGAGAATATCACCACACAAAACAATGTAAAAATACTTAAAAAACAGTTTTAAAACATGATTTCTAAGATTGTATATATGACTTTCATAATGTTAGTATCTGGCATAAAAAGGCATAATATTAAGGCTCGTAGGTATGAAGAGATTTAAGGCCACGCCGAGTTTGGATCACCTGAATTAATACAGGTTTGTAACTTAAGGAACGTAGAAGTTAAAGTTTTACAAAGCAAGGCAAGTCACAATTTAGATGACTGGCAAGTTCCTCAATCATGGTCAACTAATGGAAACAATAACAAAATAGCCCCTAAAGTCAGTCTGGAGGCAACATTAAAAAATTCCGTCATCTTAATTTAAGCCATGAGCAAAGCAAACATGTTAGGATACACATGTCAAATAAATTCAACTCTATCCTAGTACTTTAAGCATTATTTCAAAATGCAATTCGATATTTAACTGAATTTGTGCTCATAATTTTTAAACTTTTGATTTAAAAAAGCGAATAAAAAGTGAGGAAATCTCTGTTGGTAAACACAAATTACTTTGGAAACCTTGTAAGAACTGCTTTGTAAGAACTGCTTTGTAAGAACTGCTTTTCACCAATGAAATTAAAGCTAACAATAGTATTAAAATAAGAAAATAGGCAATAAACTCAAAGAATTACCTGATTTCAGTTGGTTCTAAAAGAAATGAAAATACATCTAGTCATGCTCCCTGCGATGGATACTACCTCAGACAAAAATACACAATATTGAAACTAGGAAATGTGCCTCTCTAAAAGAAACCAAGCAGGGCAACTCCCTGGGGTCCCCTCCCACGGTGGGAGCTTTTCTGTCCTCTCAATAAATCCTACTTACTAAAAAAAGGGGGGGGGGGGAAGGAAACAAACATTCATTGACTTTTCCACCAGAAAGAAAGAAATGGTGTTGTCGATTAATACACAAACAGCAAAAAGGCAGAAACAAAGGCCCCCAAACCCCTCCTCCCA
>NW_007253180.1:186130-187012 GCF_000164805.1 Carlito syrichta
AGGCGCGGGCGCCCCGCTCGGCCTCGCGGGCCTGGCGGCTCTGGAAGCGGGCCGCGAACACCCTGCGGTCGCGGAGCAGCCGCCCGTTGGTGGCCTCGATGGCCCGGTCCGCCGCCCGCGGGTCCTGGAAGTGCACGAACGCGTAGCCCCTGGAGCCCCGGGCGTCGCTCATGACCTTGGACGACAGGATCCGGCCGAAGGCCGAGAAGTGCGCGTGCAGGGCCTTGTCGTCGATGGACCGGTCCAGGTTCTTGACGAACACGTTCCCGACGCCCGACGTGCGCAAGTGGGCGTCGCGCTGGGCCCACATGAGCCGGATGGCCTTGCCCTGGATGCGGTCGAAGTTCATGGTGTCCAGCGCCTTCTGGGCGTCCGCCGGCTGCAGGAAGTTCACGTAGGCGTAGCCCAGGGAGCGGCGGGTGGCCAGGTCCCTGCACACGCGGATGGACAGCACCGGCCCGACGGCGCTGAACTTCTGGAACAGCAGGTCCTCGGTGACGTCCGCGGGGAGGTCCCCGACGTACAGGGAGGCCGTGCGGTACTTGGCGGCGATGCTCATCTCCCTGGCCTCACCCCCGGGGGCGGGTCCCCAGCAGCTCTCGGGCGGCGGCCTCGGGATCCCCGGGGGGGCCGGCCGTGGAGCGCGGGCGCGGCTTTCCCCAGCGCGGGCCACGCCCGCACCACGAAGGCCCCCCGGGGCCGCCGGTCGGGCCCCTCCGGGGGGGTGGCCCGAGAACCGAACCGGGCCCTCGCAAGACGCGGGGCTCGCGAGCCGTCGCCTCCCCTGCAGCCCGCGGGAAGCCCGCGCTGGGCCTCCGTCGCGCCCTCTCCTCGGACGCCGCCCGCTGGCTTCGGAAGAAAAGCAGGCCTCGCTCGCACCGG
>NW_007253180.1:187492-197681 GCF_000164805.1 Carlito syrichta
CTGGCGCGTTTCCCAGCCCCCCGAGCCGCTCGGCCCAGAAGCGGAGGCGGCGATCTGGGTGGAGTGAGGCCGCCGAGGGGAGGGGCCGCCAGAGGCCCACCCGCCCCCCGGGCCGGGCGGGCGCGGGGCTGCGCCCAGGAGCGTCTCCAGGGGGTCAGGGCCTGTCGCGCCCCCGCAGGGGCTTCCTCGCACCCCGGGTGAGGTCCAGCACCCGCACCTTGGCCTGCTGAGGTCTGCGGGCTGCTCAGCTCCCCTTGCAAAGCTCCAAAACACTCCAGAGAACTTTATAAAAATGGGTCCTTCAGAGATGCGTGTACAAACGCTTCTTTCTGAACAGAAGTCTTCCCCAAGCCCCTTCCGAAAGTTGAGGTTTCCCTCTTAGAAACTCTTCTACCACTGAGTGCTTCCCTAGCGTTTGTCTGCTTACGAAACAGTGTGCATTGCGTGACAAGAGAAGTTATGCCCATTTTATTCTCGGGGACTTGCAGAAATGGGATGTTCAGGGGGCACTGCATGGATTTTTGTTGTTGTTGTTGCTGTTTTGAGTTGGAGTCTCACTCTGTTGCTCAGGCTGGTGTGCAGTGGTGTGCTCACAGTCACCGCAGCCTCGACCTGCTGGGCTCCGGCGATCCTTCCGCCTCAGCCTTCCAAGTAGTTGGAACTACAGGCACGCGCCACCACGCCCGGCTAATGTTTGGATTTATTGTAGAGCTGAGGGCTCGCCAAGTGGCTCAGGCCGGTCTCGAACCCGTGGCTCAGGCAGTCCTCTCACCTCGGCCTCTCAAAGTGCTGAGATTATAGGCGTGAGCCACCACGCCTGACAGAACTCCATGAGTCTTCACCTGAGGTTGGTTTTCACATCTAGAGACCCGGATCCAGGGCTCTTGGCTCAGAGAGTACAATGTTGCCAGGATGACGTGAGTGAATAGACTTGGAAATGGCTTACATGGTATCTGCTGTTTCTAGAGTCATTGGTTTCATTTCTTGTAGCATTAAGTAAAGTTCATTAATAACATTTTCATGAAACCTTAAAAGTTGAATCCTCATGTGTTTTAGGGAGTCAATAAGTTACCTGCAAAATTGAATTGGGAGGGTCAGTTTATATCAGGCAAAGGATGTGCTTTTCGAACTTTAAAGGAATCAACTCGTGATCTTGTTTCAAAGTAGGTTCTGAGTCAGTCACTTGGGATGGACCTGAGAGTCTACATTTCTTGTTTGTTTTTTATTTTGCTTTGGTATTGTTTGTTTGTTTTTTGAGTTGGAGTCTCACTTTTGTCGCCCAGGCTGGAGTGTACACATTGGCCACCACAGCCTCCACCTGCCGGGCCTAGGCGATCCTTCCACCTCAGCCTTCCAACTAGCTGAACCGACAGACGCACGCCACCACGCCAGGCTAGTTTTTGTGATTTCTTGTAGAGACGAGGCCTCGCCAAGTTGCCCAGGCTGGTCTCGAACCCCTGGGCTCAGGCAATCCTCCTGCCTCGGTCTCAGTGTCCCAAAGTGCTGGAATTCCAGGCTGAGCCACCGCGTCCCACCAAGAGTCTATATTTCTCAGGTTCCTGAGTGATGCAAATTCTGTCGCTCTCTGAACCACACTCTAAGTAGCAAGACTAAGTGAGTCTCCATTTAGAAGAATCTCTTCTTTTTCTTTTCTTTTTTTTTTTGAGTTGGAGTCTCACTCCGTCGCCCAGACTGGAGTGCAGTGGCCACTCCCGGCCACCGCAGCCTCGACCTGCTGGGCTCCGGCGATCCTTCCGTCTCAGCCTTCTGAGTAGCTGGAACTACAGGCATGCGCTACCACGCCCAGCTAATTTTTTTTTTTTTTTTTTGGATTTATTGTAGAGATGAGGTCTCACTAAGTTGCCCAGGCGAGTCTCGAACCTGCGGGGTCAGGCAATCCACTCACTTCAGCCTCCCAAGGCACGGGATTACAGGCTGAGCCACCGAGCCCAGCTAGAAGAATCTTTTCTAAGAACTAGAAAACTAGAAAAAATTTATCTTCTTTCAGAAGTTAATGATACTCTAGCGAAATGTATTCTTAGTGTTACTGACCCTCAGTGGGGATCACTTGACCCTAATGGGTCCTTTCTCTGCCTGGTGCCATCGGGTCAATAAAACAAGACCAGGTTTGGTAAAGCTGAGTAAAAACTTTATTTGTGGGTTAAAGAATAGAGAGGGAGAGCCCATCCTCAAAGCGCCTTCTTCCCAAGGAATTGGAAAAGGGGGATTTTAAAGGCTCTTGGGGTATGTATATGGAAACTGGGAACAGGGATTTTCTGGAAAGAGTTGGGGCTTTCCAGGGAGAACTGGAGTGTGCACAGCCTCTTCCATCCTAGTATGTGCCCAGCAAGATGCAACACTCCCCCCCCCCCCAGGTATTTTAATATGATAATGAAGTGAGGACTCAAATTAGGGCACCGCTGCTGAGCTTGGTTCACTTTATGGCTGGTTTGGGATTACTGGCATCCACTCTTCATTTCTGTAAGCAAACATGGCTTCAAGCACGTTAATTTCACAGGTTTTATGTCCTGCTCCTCATTCTTGAGGGGTCTCCAGGAGCAAAGGTCTTTCTTCCGTAGCTGCTTCTTGCTGAGTGTTGGTCTCAGGACCCAGTAGAAGAGCAAAACCTTTCCCTAGCTAACTTTAGATAGGTTTGATTGCTGCTGGGTTTCAGCCCCAGTTGTTCATCTCCTTGGGAAACAACCATTTGAAACCTGATGGACTCCAACTTTCTAGAAACAAAGGGCATTTGGCAGTTTAGTGCGCGTGGCTGGAATATTAGGAGGAGGCGCGTGGAAACCAAGGAGCCTTGGAAAAGTTGAAACCGCATGATATCAAGAATGCCTTGTTTTACTGTTTCCTAAATCTCACAGAGGCTTGCCATTTCCCAAATTCCTGGAGCCAGATGGCCTCTTGCTGAGGTGGCCACTGTCTGGGATAAGGTGTACATCGCTAACCATTCAAAACCTCAAAGTTTGACTGGAATAAAAATATTGCATAGCAATTGCTTGTCCCTTTCCCCAAATCACAAGCCCTTTCTCCAAAATGATCATTCCGGGTTATGAGGGAATGGAGTTTATGGCTCCAGGGTGGGTAAGAATATTCATTCATGCATGTTAATGCCCCAGCAAAGGGTGGTCTCAGTGGGACACAGGAGAGTTTGTTTCCAGACTCCTTGGAGTCTTTTCAATTGATGTTTTTCCATGACTCCTGGTTAAAACAGGTCCCAGTTGTATTTCTGGTTAGAGTCAATTGGGGATCTATGTTGTACCATGTAAAGTGAGACACCTTGAGATGTCTCTGGGACATGAATCAGAACTGGTGGTCCTTCCCAGATGGGCATACATGGGCTTCATCTGGACAAATGGCTTGGGGAAGGATGTGTTTGCCCAGTGTAGGGGGACTCCTCCACTGAGACAGATTGGCTAGCTGCTGTATCATAAAAGTTTCTTCCTTGGGTAACCCCCTCAGGTCCTCTCCCACTGTGGGAGCTTTTCTGTCCTCTCAATAAATCTCGCTTTCAAAAAAAAAGAAAGTCACTTCCTCATAGTCATTGGTGGCTGTTTGTGGCATACCTAGCAGCCAGACAGGTTGCTTTTGTCTAACTAGCAAAACAGATTTTTATTTTAAAATGCATTTCCATAGTCATGATAACTATGATTCATTTCTTCATCATAAATACCAAATTAAATAATGATCTTCATTGCAACTTCAACCAGATCAGAAATATTCGATACCAGATGTTATTGTTCCATATAACAGTTCTTGAGAAGGGTATTGTTGGGAGTAGAAATGTTAAAATGAGCCACATGTTGGAAGCACCTTTGCAGGGTACCTGGGGTGCCCAAATGAGAGAACATATACAAGCAATTAAAATGCCCACAAGAAGACAAAGACCCAAAGCAGGGATGAGCTTGGGACTTATATATTACTTATCTAAGGAAGTCCTGAAGAATAGCAACTTTAAGTTAGAAATAAGTTCACAGGAGTATTGTGGGTTGGTCTCAGTTGCTGCAAGCTCGTGGGCTTGCTTTAGGTAGCTGTGATGTATTCAAGGATTGTAGCACGGTGGTGTGCTTCTCCACTGCAGGTAATGCCTTCCAGGTATGGTTTGTGTGTGTGTGTGTGTGTGTGTGTGTGTGTGTGTGTATGTGCGTGTGCGTGCACACATGCCCGCACATGTATTTTTCTCAGAAAAAAATGATATTTCCCAATGGTTATCGAAACCCTACCATCCTTGAGCCATGTTTTCTTCAAGAAGTGTTATCTCTTATTAGCCAAGCTGACACAGATTACTTTTTCTTTCTGAAACAACTTATTTAATATATGCATTGCATATATGGACCTAATTTTTACACCAGTTCATTGACTTTGATGGACCGTAACTTAAAATTGTCATCCCTTATGTTAGTTATCTTAGTTGTTGTAGTTATGTATATTGCTGCATGTCATCTTAATGTTTCAAATATTCTGAAATCATTTCAATTAAGTGCCAATATTTTGCCTGATTTGGAAAAAGTTGTAATTTTGCTCACCTTATGTTATTTAGCTCGATAGTTTATCAATGTACAAGTTGGCTATGTGGGTGGCTCAGAATTAGAAGGGAATGAAATTATTATTTTGCTTAAATGGCAAAAAAAAAACCACCTGTCAGTGTTTTTATTCATTAGTATTGATAGTAATGGAAATCATTGCTTACTTTGGTATGTATTATAAAGAAATGAATAATAGCTATTATGAGTATGGAAATAAATTTTAAAGTGAAAATGCTTTACTAATTATACAAAAGTAATTTCTAAAGTCTGCTTACATCATTGCTGTAATATATTCAACTATTAGTACATTTTTTTTCTTATTTTTGTTCAAAATAATCTTTCCCTTAAAGTATAGTAATTAAGTAAATGAAAACTGCTATAGTTATAGTATGATACTACCATGTTCAATATTTATTATAGAGTATAATGTTGTACCTTTCAGAATATTTCCTTCAATTTTGGTTGACAACAGTTATGGTATCTTTCCAGTTGCAACTGTTTTTATTGTTGTTTTGTTTTGTTTTACCCAAATATGGTACTAACTTCTTTAGAATGAGGTATATTATTGATATTTCAGTGTCCCCTTTCTCCATATGGAGCATGTGGAAATGTCTCAATAAATAATGCTTGGTTACTAGTAGATATTGATGAAAGGGAAACTTTCCCCAAGGCTGAAGTAGATGTTGTGAGTTATCACACATCACCTCATATAAAGCTTTGAGCAGGATGGAAATATAGGAAATTCATTTACTTGAATCCCAAGTTGCCATCACACTGCTTGAAACTGATGGCAGATGCAGAGACTTATTTCATGGCCATGAGTTGCTTTATATGCTTTTTCTGATCCTCTTCTCACCACTACCCCAATCTCAGTCATTTAAATGAGAAAGACCACTAGGGATAGGTCCCAGGTTTCTCTGTTTTCAAAGGAAAAGTTCAAAGAGACCCATTTAAGCACACTGAGGTACTGTATTTCAGGAATGGAGAGAGTCAAATTTCAAAAGCTTTGTTGCGTACTGATGCCTAATTCACAACACTGCCTGGTTCCCTGGTAGAAGAGAGTGCCCAGATCCATCTGGTGGGATTTGGACATGAACCACAATAGGAAAAGAAATAAAATGGACCCTGGTTTATGGGTTCTTCAGACCAATTCAATGTACTGCTTTTGTTTATTTTACAACTGAATTTAGAACCGATTTTCCAACCACATTTATATTAGAAATGTATATGTTTGGTGCACGTACGTTCCTACAAATTGGTGGATTTGGGGGAACTGAACTGTAGAAATAAATTATTTTTCCCTATAGAAACATCTTGTTCCCTCATAGAAATGCCCATGTGAGGATCATTCACTCATGAGACCAAGAGTAACCAAGCTGGTGATTGAACTTTCACAAACACTTAGTTTGGCAACATTCCTGACGGACTCCATCAGTTCATCTTACATTTCCTGACTGTGTTTTTGCCACGGAAGCCCACATGGCATTGCATCCTTCCCACTCCTGGCGCCCTCTTATGGGGTAATCCTTCCTGGGGTCATCAGTATTGCCTCGCTACCATTGATCCATTTGTAAGTCACAGCATTAGTGTTCAGATTCTGTCACCCCACCGTGACCACACTGTTGTGACTTTTGTAGTGAAACTGTTTTATTTTCAGTTTTGTGAACCAGATGCATTTGCAGTCTGACCATGGAATGTATTTTTAAATCATGAAACCCACTCCACAGCAGCCTGATTATCAAGACATCCAGTGAACTTTCCATATGCCATACTATCCACAGACCTCTGGAAGTACTGAGAATCGGAGTGTCCTTCTCAAAAACTAAAATGAATCAGACTTGACCTTGCTCAAACCTTCTATTAAGAGAGTGTAGTCACTCACTGTGGCTATCTCCAGCAAGTGGCCATATCATTTGACTACTTTCTGGGTAATGATCAGGTCAAAAACAGTGGGAGAATACGCCTATTATGAATAGCTGGTGTTCTTCCCTGTTCAACCTTGATCATGATGCCTTTTCTTTTTCCTAATATCCTCATCATGTTGGACTGGTTGGTGTGCTCTAAGGAGTAGCCTGGCCAAAAGAGACCCAAGGGATACAAATTCTATTCTAATTCAGCCATCTGGACACTCTACTTAGATTGGCATATTCCTATGTGATAACAGGAATGATTTTTTTTTTTTCAGTACTCTGCTAGACAAGTCCTTCTACTGAGGTCCATGATGACTAAAATAAGGAACATGTGGATATAGGACCTTCAAGAAAAATGCCTTTGTCGCTCATATATCTGCCCTTATAGATGAAAGATCTGGATGCAAGTAGGAAGAAAGGTAAAGCTGTAGCTCCTGGAACGGTACACAACAGTTTTGTAACAAGGAGGAGAAAGTAACATCCTAAGTATCTAGGGACTATCTCAGACTCCAGGAGATAGGTGAAGAGAGGAAGGCTAATGATCATTGTCTTGTGGAATCACCCTGGAGAGTTGCTCATGAAGAAAACACCTGGTGTGCCTCTCCCAAACTGTGGAATTGCCTTAAATTTAAGTGACTGCTGAGTCTTCCATTCTCCATCACATGGAAATATGACCATGATTTGAATGCTGTTCCCCTAAAAATCTCCCTGTGAAGTCATTGAAAACAGCAGGGGATGCCTCCGCTCTTGTACTTCCCATGCAAAACAGCTGTCAATACTCCAGATGCTTTCCCCAACCCCTTTTTCATAGCTATTATTCAGTTATTCCATGCATTAGATGAATGGTACACAGCTGTTGACACAAAAGACTGTGAGCTGCATCGTCAAGTCAGACAGTCCCTTCAAGAACGTTCCTTTTTAATGGACTTGGGAAGGTTAAGATGCACCAGCTAGCTGGGAGGACACATCAGAGACACTCTTACCCTGTGACCTTGTGAGGCATAAAAATTTTCTCCAGGGGTACTATATGGATCTCTAGGATTGTATGTCTGCTTAAAATCCAGGTATTAGCTTGAATCACCTCTGAAAATATGATAACCTGCACCTTAAGAGTGGCCAGAGGAGATCTTCATGTGTTTAAGGAAATAACACTAACATATCATGTAACTCTCCAATAACTTTGGAGAGTTCTCCAAGATGAGGCAACCCTTGGGTGATTTTTTTTTCATAGATGTAAGTGGCTTGTAATTTAGGCGCAACTTATAAACATTTATTCCTATAATGGGGATCATTCAATTAGAAATGGTATTATAAAATTTGTTCCTGACTTTAGCTGAAGTGATCAATAACAATATTTTGGCCCTGGAAGACAAGCAGGCCTCTCACCTCACTGTCCGTGGTTGTTATGGATGATATAACTACCCTAGGCTTTGTCCTTGCAAGCCAAGACAGTTTCTGTGCAATCACACATATATCCTACTGTGCCTATAATAGTGCCTCATGCCATGTGGAAAGGTCAATAAAAAAATAATAACAAGAACGTTATGCTGTATCTCAGGTAAATGAGGAAGGTTTATAGTTGTTGAGTTGGTTGGATCTAGAGCTCTGGTATATAAGGTTGAAGGTAAAACTGCAGGTTAGCCTCATCCTGTTGCTTGGAGTCCTATTGATAGTAACCTTTCTGATCACAACGAATATAGGACAAACTGAGCAGCCTCAATTTCGGCACATCCTCTGTTGTTTACAGTGGCCAACAGAGTGGTGTGCTCATGGGAAAATTTGCCAGCAGACAAGATGATGAAGAAATAAGAGGTGAATATTGATAGGGAACCACCTGAGTCATGGTAGTTGGTGCAGTTTAGACATAGATAGATACACTTCCCATGGGCAGGTTTTAGGAAACATTCAGATATTTTAAAAATTACTTTGTACTGCAGGCCAAGCTGGCAGCCTACCCCACCCCTCAGCAAATTGAAAGAAAACTCCATCGGATGCAAGACTAGGACAGCCAAACCTTTCAAGTCATGGTTTAGCATAAAAATCTTGAAGAATCTTTCAGGTTTCCCATCAAAGGTGGAAGGCCAAAGAGCACCCCTTAACTGACCAAAGCCATAGAAATGATAATAAGATCATCTTTTAGCTGAGGAACTTGTGAATTAGAAGCATCTGGCAGGTCTCCTGCAAAAGACAATGTGGTCAGGAAAAGACTCTCCCTCCCCTTCTCTCCTCCCATCAAGATCCCAGAGATGTCAATCTCCAGAGTAATGGCTATCTAGGCGCCATCCTCTTTAGCATATCAATCATTGTGAGAGTATATCAGGTTTATTGTAAAGAGCAAAGGTGTGATTTCTTTCGCCTGTGCCAACTCTGGACTGTCTCCGTTTCTTTTCTCCCTTCTTTCTCTAATAAACTTTGTTTAAAAGTTTGCTGGCTGCTCTAAAATTTATTTTAGAAATGAGCCAAAGGATTCACAAGTTTTGTGCCGCACCCCACCTGGCATCACAACCGTTCATGGATCTTTAGTGTTTCTGCATGATGTGAAGAGGGAGAATTACCGACATTTTTTCCCACTCCGTCACTTCTAGGATGTTTATGTAGCAAACAGCCTTGGAAGATAGATAGGGTCTCCATTCAAAGCAAAGAGCAAGCATTCTTACTACCCTTCATAAAAGATCTGCATTTCCTGAGCTTAAGTACCCCTCCTTTAATGCAACTGACTAAATCTATGTTTTCCCTGGTTCTCTTTATATGGCCCTTCGAGAACTATGCTAGGGAAACTGGCACAAGAAAATGCTTATTGTATGGCTACTGTTATTGTTGTGAGTAATAAAGTTCTTTGTCTGTGATTCAGAAGTCTCATGTCTTCTGCTAGCATCCATGAAACTCTAGCATGCTAAGTCAGTAGCTTGGAAGTAAAGTACAATATCAAAGTCTTCACAGTTCTTGACATTGCACAAATGAATAAATGAATTATGGATAATCTCTGTCCTGTTCTCAGCAAAACCCTCTTCTGAAAGAACACACTTATTTTACTGGCAGTTGTTTACTCTCCTCTTACTGGTAATACTGGCAACATGTCCACATCCTTATATTATACTCAGCACCTCTCCTCTATTCCCAATTATCAAAGTAGTGATGGACTTAAGATTTTATCAGTAAGACAGGAAGCTGCCTGGTATGCAGCCTTTTGTCCTTCCTTTTGTAAGTTTTTTACTTTGAAAGTCTCAATAGGTTTCTTTTGCTCCCTTTGTTGTTGTCGTTTTTAATAAAATTATCTTTAGTTTCCTAACAAAGTTAAAAACAGCTTGAATGTACAGTACATTTTTGGCATTTTCTTCTCCAACAAAAACTTACTGTAGAACAGTCAGATGTGTTTAATCTACCCACAACAACCTAAGGGAAAACCTTTAAAACCTCCGTAATCGTTTTGTTTTGCAGACTCTGGAACATTCCATTGCAGTCTCTGACTCCAAGCATCTGCTAACATGCCCTTTAAGAATCCTGGACTTCTGCAGCCTAATGACATTGAAGAAAGTCTGGTTTGTTTATACCATTCCTTTCTAGGACTGATATCCCGTGACCTCTTGGTGGGCAGGGTTCAATCCAGTGTTGACTGGGATCCTCCCATTCTCTGTATTCTGGCCTACATGTCACTTCTATTTGTCTCTGCAATGAGACATTGAGATGTCTTTTTTTTTGAGTTGGAGTCTCACTCGGTCGCCCAGACTGGAGTGCAGTGGCTGC
>NW_007253180.1:197752-208919 GCF_000164805.1 Carlito syrichta
CCACATCTGGCTAATTTTTGTGATTTACTGTAGAGATGAGGTCTTGCTGCCCAGGCGGGTCTCGAACCCGCGGGCTCAGGCAATCCACTCACCTCAGCCTCCCAAAGGCGCGGGATTACAGACTGAGCCACCAAGCCCAGCTTGAGATGTCTTTAATGTCTGTATTCTTAACATTATTCACCATGGATTTCTATTCCTGATATTTCATACCAAAAATTTGCTGTGTGGATCATCCGAATAAACTTCAAATACTTGGTCTTGACTGACTTTCTAGTTAGAAAATTTCTTTTTAAAGCCTACGCTACTGCAAGCTGTCCTAAGACTAAGATATCTATTTTTTAGAGTCCTCTCTCCCGAAGATCTAGAGATTATGACTTCTCAGGCTGAATCTATACTTAATCCTGTACACCATTATTCTAATCATTTCTAACAATTGTAATTGGATCCAGGGTAATCAGTTACTACATCAGAGTTCAACAACCCCAAGAGCAAGACTCCACAAATGCAAGTTGCCTTTTGTGTCCTATAAAGTCTGCAACTGTGTGCAAACCCACTACATTGCCAGAAAAAGTACAGTATTAAGTATAACCAATCATGGACACATGGAGTCAGCTTTCGCAGGAAAACCAGTATTCCTGTCTCACTGGCATCTCTCTTATTCCATAATTATCTTTCTCTGCTCCTTCAGGATCCCTGGTTTATTTTGTACAATTGTTTGTGGTCAAGGACAGAAAAACCTTTTGAACGTGGATCCTGATTTTCTCGATGAGGAACTTATAGAAAACAACACACACTTTTTCATACTAATGCTGATTGCCTCTTCATGTTATAATATTTTTAAGATGAACATAAGGTTTCTTCATTCTTAACAACACTACCCTGCCAGGAGTGAGGATAGGAGGAACAAAAGCCTGAAGAGAGAACCTGGACCAGACACCCAGTCCTTTGAATGATTATTGATGAGGGTCTGAATTAAGATAGTGGTGGGGAATTACAATAATTGAGTTGCTATGTATGCAAGAGTTCAAACTGGTATATAATCTGAAGTCACAATTTCTTGCCTAAAATCGCCCTATTAAAATTGTAGTATTTCACTAATAAGAGCAACTATCGGGTGAATATTATCTTTGTCCCCAGCACTGTATATAAAGTATTAAACATAGAGTAAGGACTCAACCAATGCTACTTTTTAAAATTTATTATGTTATTTTATTAGTTTTATATAGTCTTGCTTACTCACTTCTGACAACGATCTTAAAGAGGAGGTTTAATTTTCACTGTTTTAGATCTGATCATCAGACTCAAACTATAATTTGTATAAATAGTTGGGATGTAAGAAAGAAATTCAGAATTGTAATCAATGTTGCTCTAATTTCCAATCTCACACTTTTGTTTATACTGCATTCATTTTAAGTATACCTTTTGATATCTCAGTGAACATATTTTTCTATTTTTTAAAAATTATTTAAGTTGCCTTAGCAGGCATTTTGATAACAAGAGTCTATTAAAACAGATTCAAGTCTTTTCATTTTCTACCACCACTCTAATTTTTATTCCCACTTGTTGACTCAATCTAGTAACCCTTTACAATATCCCGTCTTCATTTTTTTTATTAGTTTTATTTGTTGTGTTTCTTTACATAATCTTCCTCTTATATCTTGGTAACACATCTTTCTCCCCTCAGCTAGCTAATTTAAAAAGTTGCAACATGATATAGTATGAGTTTCCAATCGATGGTGTCCCAAGGAGACATTGGACACAAATGCATTAACAGGCTATGGATGAGGTGAGGAGGATTCTGGGAAGATATGCCATTTTGGTAGACAGGGATTGTGAGGTAATAAAGTCCTCGGGGATCTCCCTGACTGTTGGGTATGGCTAAAATCCTCTCCAGTTGTTCTGTTTGAAGAAAAGATATGGGCTAACTTTAGATGACCCACAAAAAGCCCTCTACTCAGAAAAAAAATTTCCCAGAAGATGATTCTGAAGGAAAAAAGAATGGTAGGGAAGAAAGATTAAGAACAAATAACTGTGCTTCAGAAATACTATAAATAAACATAAAATCATATTTTAGGACAACTTGAGGAGAGAAGTTGTTTTGCTGGTGATGTGAGGCCAATCATCTTTATAAACTGTTTGGGATTGCTTTTGTTTTTTCATTTGTAGAAGGAAAACTGTGACACATATATTAATGTGCCCGATATAATGATAGTCAGCAATTACTGAGTACTTACCTTGAGTCAAATTCTGTTGTATGTTGCATAAACTATCTCATTCAACTTTTCTGAAACAGTATGTGACAGATACCTTCCATTAACTCCATTACAAATAAAGACAGGCTAAAGAGAGCTTAAATAATTTGTCTCATGTTTCATGGATAATCTGAATGGCTTGACTCCCTGGTCAATTCTCTTGCCATTGGTGAGAAGTGCTGTAGGAGTCCACCATTCACTTGAGACACTGTTGATTGGCCATGATGGCTATTTCTGGAAAGATAGGGAGATGATGAGTCTATCCCCTGTGCTCCTGGTTCTTTTATACTTTTAGTCAGTTAGCAGGCTCTGACACAGACACCTACTGAGTTTGCCTACTTTCTTGCCTATCACTCTCTCCATGACTTTTTAATCCTCTTTAAAATGTGGGTACCCATTACTTGACTGGAGAGCCACTGAATCTTTTTTCTGGCCTTAAGAACAACAGTAGCCCTTCCCTAAGAGCCATCCTGACTGTCCTTTGCCTATACCTCTTCTTCTCACTCAAGATCGTTTGTCCATCACTCCCTGAGTTTCACTCTTGCCTGTGGTATCCTCATTCCGACTCCCCAGTCCGCTCCACAGTGCAAACTTGGCCAGGGCAGAAATTCAGCCTTTTTTAAAGTACAAGAGGACTGGATAGTTAGAAGACTTAAAGACACATTTTCTGTTGGCAAACATTCTTAGCGGTGATGACTTTTTGTATTAAATGAAAGCTTTTATTGATCTTTTTGATGTCATGTGCATTTTAAAATGTCATCAACAACCCTCTATGTCATTGTTCACTGACATATTTTGTCTTTAAAAGCATTTCAACCTTTTACTTTTCCCCTAGTAAACCACAATTTATTTTCTCTTCCTTTATTGATTATTAATAGGCACTTTTTGTTTTATTGATACTTTAATCCTTTTATAACCATTAGAGCATTCATTTGAAATGGTTGTTTATTTCTACTTGCTTCAAACGAACAAACAAATAAAAACATACATTACCTGATCATTGTTTTTCCTCATGCTGTATGCTACAATCTCAGTTGTGGTGAAGACATAAAATCCTTTCAATAGCTCAACTCCCGAAGAGAAATTCTCTAGTTGTTTCTATCTTATTTTTATCTTGTTAACACTCTTAACATTTCATCTTTTTTCTGTGTCTAAAGTATGTTTTATGTATTATCTAAGTGCTTCCTGCAATAACAATTCATTTGTGTGTTATGAAGCTAAGTGCTACAAAAAAACACCATTTTGGAAATCACACTCTAATTATTGTAGTTGATATTTGTACTTTCTTTAGCATTAAATAGTGATGAAATGGTTTTTTATGTTTTTCTTCTTAGAAATATTAGCTAATTTTCATGACTTATGTATGAGTAGAACAAGCTAAAAACAGAGCTTATCATAAGGCACATATTTGGACAAGCAACAGATTTTACCTTGAAAAACTGGAGATTCTTGGAGAGCAAATGTCTCGAGAAAATGAATTTCAACTTAATCTTTTTGTGTTAAAAGACATAGCTAGTAACTGTTATTTGAAGAATATTTTGCCATAATTTGAGAAATCACTAAACATTAAAGGAGTTTAAAAATGAAAATGGCTTTTTGTATTTAGGTATTCAAGAAGCTGTATGAATACACATCAGCAGTACCACAATGGGAATTCCTTTGTGGGAGCTGAAATAGATGATCTCTGAGATTGATTTCCAAACTAATTTTTTATAGTATGCTTTATAATTTTATGGAAGCAGGATATGAAATAATTAGAATCAATGACCAAAATTTGTAAAAGTTTAAATAATATATAGGAATGTTTCATTTCTATTGCATGTTTTCAATAGTTACAGCTAAAATACATTTCTAAGAGAATGCTAGGTATGCAATCAGAACATACTGTTTTTGTTGTTAATTACACATTTTTCTGTTTATACTCTTTTTCAGTAAAGATGAGCATAGATGCATATTCATAGGACAATTTTCTTTAAAACATTGATAAAAGCAATGGCATTAATAACTATCATTAAGATTAAAGTATGGCAGCTAAATTTTGTTTTCACCTTTTTTCATTTTTACATATATCAGGGAGGAATATCAATATCTATAATTCTCAGAACCTGTATTTAAATATCTTCAGATTACTTGAGTAAATATTCTTCTTGATTTTTGCAAGTATAATTTGTATAATTCTTCTCTCAAGTATAGACTCTGAGTTTGGAAGAGCAAAACCCTTCACAAATGCATATGCACATTTTTTATGCATGGATGTTTATGTGTTATGTATAACTACATGTTTGTATTTTTTTTAGATTGAACAACATAAACAAATAAATAAATATACAAATGTGTCTGAATGTCAAATCCCTTCTTACCTGAAGATATGCTATTATAGAGATTTTTAATACTTTTTTTTTTTTTTGAGTTGGAGTTTCACTCTGTCGCCCAGGCTGGAGTGCCATCGTGGCACACTCACCACCCCAGAGTCAACCTGCTGAACTCAGGCGATCCATTCACCTCAGCATTCCAAGAAGCCAGAACTACACGTGCGCGCTACTGTGCCCGGCTAATTTTTGATTTATTGTAGAGATGAGATCCCCCAAGTTGCCCAGGCTCGTCTCGAACCCGTAGCCTCAGGCAATCCACTGGTCTCAGCTTCCCAAAGTATAGGGATCACAGGCTGAGCCTCCGAGCCTGGCCTTTAATACATATTTAAAGTGTTTTAAAATTATTATTATTGTTGTTTTCATAGAGACAAGGTCTCACTATGCTGTCCAAGCTGCTCTTGAACTTCTGGCCTCAAGCGAACCTGTTGCCTCGGCTTCCCAAAGTGCTGAAATTCCATGTCTGAACCACCACACCTTGCCATAAAGTCATTTTAATCAATTCAGACATGTTTCCAGCAAACAATGTTTGGTACTTACCAAGTATTGTTTTAAATGCTGGGGAAAAAAAATGATTTCAGACACAGCTCTTACCCATAGGTTCATACAGCCTAATGGAAGTAGGAAACCAAAATAGAAATATGTAAAAAAATAATAAAATGTAAATAAATATTTCTTCATTGTTAGTACTTATTACCTTTTCACTGATGGTTTCATATATTTGCATTTGTCTATTGTAATCACACCCAGTGCTAAATCAAGTGATCTTGGTAAAATAAATGTCTAAGAAATATTACTGAATAAATGAACAGCTAAGTTACTAAAGCAATATCTTTGTATTCAGCAAAGCTGGCAAGCAGTATTAATTAATTAAAAAAAATAAAAATATAGGTTTGATTGGTTAATGTGTTGCAAAATGTCTTGGTAAAAACAGGTTTCTGAAGTATGACACAGATTTTTCATGTAAAAATGTTTGTTCTGCATTCCTAAATTAGCTTCAGAAGCTATACTGTAGTGCAACATTAATTAAAAGGAATTGTGAGCAGTTTATCTTACATAGAGTAAAAAAGCGAAAGTTACTTATCTGTAGCAAAGAAACATGAATGTATTTGGCTTGTTGACTTAGAGTAGTAAACATAAACAAATTCTAAATATTATTCTTCCTGTTGCCATCGAAATCTATTATTCACCACTCTGCTAACATTGTCTCTTCTTAGCCCTTTGATAATTATTTTATGAAAAGATTAATGCCCCAAAGACTAACAGAAGCATGAAAAGTTAAAAATAATTTATTTGATGGGTGATTGAACTGTGGCAATGAAAAATCTGTGACTTCTCAAGCAACTTAACGAAAATGCTTTTTATCCTAAATGATAAAGTGTCAGTTCAGAAAAGCACGTTTCAAATGTCCATGAAATACCAGAGATTGATAAATTAATTTCATTTTTTTCTCATCTGCTGACTCTCACACGTCAACTAATTTGACTCCCCATCTCTGATCAGAAACAAAGGTTTATTCAAAATTTTGATTATGCTTTGGTGACAATAAGTAGATTTTTTCTGACTGCAGATAAAAAAAAAAAAGAAGAAGGACGGAGGTCTAGATTCTATTTCAGAAGATAAGGGCCTTGAATCTCTAAAAGTTCTTAGTTTGAAGTCCAGCTCAACACTTGTGTGATGTGTAACCACTGACAAAACATTTTATTTTTTAAGCCTCACTTCCTTAATTTGTAAAATTAGGTTACTTTTAGGTCTTCTTAACTCAGACACCGTGCTTGGCATATACATATATAAAACATTTAACACAAACACACACATATATGTATATATAATGCTTAATCTCTTTTACTTGAACTGTGCCTTTCACTAAAAATTTAGCTACATGACGGTTGAGGACAATGGCTAACGAAACCTGCCGAATTCCTGGTAGACTGAGCAGACAACTGAGAGTTCTTTATTGAAAGCAAACTATAAACTAATTTCATCAATATTAGCCTGTTTCCCAGTGAGTTAGAACTTGGATTTAATAAAGAGTGAGAATCCATCCAGAATTCTACCTTTTTTTGTTTTGATAGAACTAATTTCATTAAAAGAAAGATGAATATCTGTTTTCGCAAGGGAGGAAAATTGTGAGAAAGCAAATTTTGAAAGAAGAAGATAAAGAGGAAGTAGGAAGAGGAGAAGCGAAGAAAACAACGGTTGGGTGAAGTGGAAATTACCTTGAGAGGGACCAAGTGATTTACGCGGATTTCATTGAAGGTACAACTGTTGATACTTAGTCAGGAGACCGAGGATAGGGGAAGCGAGGGAGAAGTGAATATTTGGAGAAGGTTGGGTTGATTGGGAAGAAATAAAATGCTTTTATTCATCCTGATGCTCCTGGAAAAATTTCTGTCTGGGTACCCATCTCATGGAGTAAGTATATGAAATCTTCTCTTCTCCCATGTTTTATAAAAGTGTGAGAGAATGTAAAGGTTGGGTTTATTCTGTGTTCATCTAGCAATGATTGTTGTAATAATCACTGGAAAATGCTGCCATGTGGTCAGCAGCTTCTCAGAAAACTTAAGTTGTGTAGCATAGTATTGTATCATAGAATGCTATTGACCACAAAGAGTGAACCACCATTATCTTGAGCCATTATGAAGGGTCCCTGTATTAAATAGAGAGTCTAAGTTTATGTGTAAACCTACCAAGCACACAAAAAAGAAACACAAATGTATTAACATTTTGGTTACTCAAAGTAAGATATTAAGATAGAAAATAGTTCTATGATTGAAGTCTTTGAAAAAAGAGGGTTAAATTGTAATTTGAAGTCCATGCCCCTCCCTTCTCATCCTTTCTTCCAAGAAAGAATAAATAGCTGTGTTATTCTCAGGTGGATTTGTCAGAGAAAGTTGTCATGATGATATTTATGATCAGAAAAATTTGACAAGGCTAGGTCGCCACAAAATCTTCAATCCCGGTTAAAACTAGAAAAATGGAGTTATATTTCAGAGGATCTCTGAAAAGGAGTATGGACTGTGCCAACCACTAGGGCCACACTATAGGATTACAATTCATTGTCCTCAGCATAATTCCTGCCTCTTCACATGAGGTAAGGAGTAGGGTGTGTTTCTCATCAATGTCTTTTCTCGTGGTTTTCCCTCACAAATAGGAGTTTTAAATAGTGCTGACTCAAAAGCTTTACATTTCATAAGATGCCAGAAATTAATTAATTTAAATTTTCTTACAGTTAGTCCTTTTTGGTCTTTACAAGATTTTTCTTTTTGCTTTCCTATCATAGTAATTGTACTTTATATATAAATTTGACACATCCTCTTTTTTCTTTGTCCATCAAGTTAAAAAAATCCAAATAAACACCTGAAGACAAATTTTATATACCTGGAAAGTGTACTCACAAATAGTGTCAGAAGCATGGTTTTGATTTCCAAATTAGAACACCTCCCCTTTCACAAGCCTTTTTCTAGCCATTATATATCTTCTCAACTTCACCGACAAAATGTTCAGAACAGGGTGGCTTGTACCAGCTGTCTTCACGTCCACCCTCCCAATTCTCTCCTTAAAACATTTCACTGCAATGAAACTACTCTTTCCAAAGTCTTCATACTTTCATTATGCAAATTCTGGGCGTCACTTTTCAATTTTACCTTTCCTTAGTTCTCAGGAGCATCTCATATCCTCTTTCCCCTTAACTCAGTCTCTCTTTCTGGCTTCTCCTTTGCCTACCTTTAATTAAACATATTCTTAAACTCACTCTTTCATAATTTATGAAATATGATCAGACAATCAATAAACATGTTCAGAATGAGATTAAAAGTGAAGTTAAAAAATTAAAATCCAGCCGAGTGTGTTGGTTCAAGTCTGTAATCCCAGCACTTTGGGAGACCGAGGCGAGAGGATTGCCTGGGCCCACGGGTTTCAGGCAGCCTGGGCAACTTGGTAAGACCTCCTCTCTACAATTAAAAAATAAATTAAAAAGCCGAGGTGAGAGGCTTACCTGAGCCCACGGGTTCGAGACCAGCCTGGGCAACTTGGAGACTGTAGTTTCAGCTACTTGGAAAGCTGAAGTGGAAGGATTGCAACAGCTCGGCAAGTCGAGGCTGTGGTGGCCATGAGCGTGCCACTGCTCTCCAGCCTGGGAGATAGAGACCCCCCAACTCCAAAAAAAAAAAAAAAGAATTTCTCTACCTCTTAAGACATCTTCATTTTTGGAGGAAAACTCCATTACAGCAAAATACCTGTTAATAAATTGAGAAGGAATGGAGGCAGTTGAATGACAGATTCAGGCAAGGATTACAAATAAATACTAAAATGAGTATTTCAGGTAACTGGGAAACAATGTTTGCTCAGTTCCAAAGTAAGATCTCACATATTTCTTAATAAATTCAAAGTGAAATGCTACCCTATATGTTGGAGAGGTCTGGAGGTTACTGCGATTAATCCCAACAGTAAGGGGACATTCAATATTTCTCTTTTATTGTGTTCCAAAATGAAGAGAGATCATTGCCCATCAAATATTCATGCAAAAAATGTTTAACCTAAATCCAATCAAGCCTTGAGATTTAACTTTTAGGTTACAGGTACCAAGGATTAAAGGAACATGGAAAGACAACACAAGAGAACACTTAGATACATTCACCATGTGGAACATTTATAGAAAACCTAGTTAGGTCTTTTCAGAGTTAATATTATTATTTTTATTTTTATTTTTTTGAGTTGGAGTCTCACTCTGTCACCCAGACTGGAGTGCAGGGGCCGCTCCCGGCCACCGCAGCCTCGACCCGCTGGGCTCCAGTGATCCTCCGCCTCAGCCCTCCAAGTAGCCGGAATTACAGGCATGCACTACCACGCCCAGCTAATTTTTTGATTTATTGTAGAGATGAGGTCTCGCCTGCCCAGGCGGGTCTCGAACCCGCGGGCTCAGGCAATCCACTCATCTCAGCCTCCCAAAGGCGCGGGATTACAGGCTGAGCCACCGAGCCCGGCTAATATTATTTTTTTAAAAGTTAAAAGCTGAGGGAGTTTTTCTACAATAAAAACAAAACAAAAGAGACATATAGTTGAATATATTACACGAAACTTGATTGGCTGCTCATTAGAATCAAACAGCTATAAAGCATTATTTTGAAGAAAATTTGAGATTTTGAATATAGATTTGATATTAATAATATTATGCTAGCAATATTCATTTTATAATGGCACTGAGATCAGGTAAATTAATATTCTGAGTACTATAAGAGATATATTGAAGTATTTGTAGATAAAGTTTCATAATGTTTGCTCTAACTTTCAAATATTTCAAAACAACAAGATATGGCAAAACGATTCTTGACTTAGCAGATGGGTCCATAGAGCCTCGTTGAGCTCGATTATTACTTTTGTGTGTGCTTAAACTTTTTTATAATAAAAAAGGAAGAACAATTTATATTGGGATTCCATTTCTTCTCATAAGATTTGCAGAACTTTGAAAAATTTCATCTTGTCCAGTGATGGCAAGAGTATGACCTCTGAGAAGTTCAAATGAATGGATTATAAATTTCCACGAAAAATAATTTATCAAAATCTAGCAAAAATGATAGAATAAGAATGTTCATTTCTACTTCATTTATATTATCAAACAATTATAAATAACTAAGATATCCATAAATAAAAGGATGCTTGAATGCATCATGGTACATACATATAATAAGGAAAAAATTGCTCACTTTATTAAGTAAAAAAGTACATTGCAGATTCATATCTTTATTGTGATATTAGGTACAGGAGTGTTAGTATAAATCTATGCATATAAACCTAAGAATGCAAGTCTAGAAAGAGAACAGTTTTATTTTTATTATATATTTTTATGCATGCTTGGTTAACAACAAACCATGAACCATTGTATCATGCATCTAATATGATAATAAGTGACCAAAATATCTATGTCAATTTAAGTGCAGAACTGGAAATGATCTTAGAAAAATATCTGCGTCTCATTAATTTTTTTTAAAGTAAAACTAATGATAAAAGGTAAACACAAATATGTTTGTCTTCCTTTAGAATTCTTAGCCAGATTATTTCAGAACAAGGACAAACACCCAGGTCTCATGCATGATGTCCAATGCTTTTCTTGAGCTGTGGAATAGTCTATCTATATGTTATCTAATTGCACAGTTCATTGCAAAACAAAATTTAAGACAAGATGCTTTTGTCAATATAAGTTTAAAAAATGCATTCTGATTTAGAATCCTTCTACTAATTTTTTAAAATTAATATATGATACTTTAAAGCTTCTATTTAGTATTTAAATACAATTTTGGTTTTAAGTTGAATGACATTCTTTTAAATCTCAGGTTTTATTTTAAGTAAAAATTAAATGTTTTTAAAGGTGTTTTTCCAAAATGCTTTAGAAAATAACATATTCCATCCAGGTTGCTGCGAAATTCATGATTTTGTTCTTTTTTATGGCTGCGTAGTATTCCATCGTGTATATGTATCACATTATTGAAATCCAGTCCTCTTTTGATGGACAGCATGGTTGCTTCCAGGTTCTTGCTATTGTGAACA
>NW_007253180.1:209391-232412 GCF_000164805.1 Carlito syrichta
CCGGCTAATTTTTTGATTTATTGTAGAGATGAGGTCTCGCTGCCCAGGCGGGTCTCGAACCCGCAGGCTCAGGCCATCCACGCACCTCAGCCTCCCAAAGTGCGGGATTACAGGCTGAGCCACCGAGCCTGGCTAAAAAATATGTTTTTTACAAAAGAAAATAACATGTTAACATTAAAAGCAACATATTAACATTTTAACATATAACAAACATTCTATAGACACTTTTTTTTTTTCCATTTCAATAAGCATAACAGATATAATGGATTAGAGCATCAGGCTACTGTGTGTGTGTGTGTGTGAGAGAGAGAGAGAGAGAGTCAGGGTTGCTCCCTACAATGATCACTTTTATTTTTTTACTATTTTAGAGAGTAAGGGACTTAGACTCCATTTCTCAGGATGGTGTCATATCCGGTTGGGTATTCAGTATTCCTCTTCCCTGAATCCTTCCCATGAAAAGAGAAATTCTATACCTGACTGTGAATTTGGTAAGAAACTGACATCCACTGACCCACATCTCAAATGACATGCATACTTATGGAGAGTAATTTATAACTTGTCTGAACAGTAGAACATCCCTGACTCTGTCTCCTGCCCCCCAGTGCCACCAGAAATTCTTGGTCTTGAGTCTATGAAGACTGCTAGGATTGTGACAGGCCCCATATAGGCCGTTCTTTCTTCCTCCTGTGTTTTCTGCTCTGCCATTTTTGTTAGCTGCTGAAATCCTCCATGTAGTTATCCAGGTAAGCGTCTGCAACAAGAGAATTTTGTGATTTAAACTCAGTTGTGTTTGGAGCATGGGCAGAAGAGGTTATAAATAGAAGGAAGTTCTACTTTTGAATGGCATTCAAACTGCATTCTCCACTTTGGAACAGGAAATCCTTACACTTTGAGTGTTATTGAGCTCTTACATTGTGCATTATTGTCATTGATACTGTATTTTTTCAACAGTCAACCCTAGTACTCATGTTTATTTAGTAGGAAACTTAAGAGAAGAGAGGTACTGATTCTGCAATCGTTTTGAATAGTTACATAATGCTGCCTCTGCACTTCACCCTTCTTTTTATTCCTCCGTTCTGAATATTCAAAAAAATAAGTTTCAGAATCTAGTATTTCATTAAATAAGGGAGCGATATAGCACTGGGAGAGTGTTCTTTTATTCTTTATTCTTGAAAGTTTAAAAATGTGTTAGGAAGATGACATTTTGATTTGTTAGAATTAGGCAGGAGATGGAAAGAAGATACAATTCAATATATTTTGGATAATATTTAAACATGAATATTCATTTTCTTTTCTTTTGAGTTGGAGTCTCACTCTGTTGCCCAGACTGGAGTGCAGTGGCCACTCCCGGCCACCGCAGCCTGGACCTGCTGGGCTCCGGCCATCCTTCCACCTCAGCCTTCCAAGTAGCTGGAACTACAGGCGCGCGCTACCACGCCCGGCTAATTTTTTTGATTTATTGTAGAGATGAGGTCTCGCCAAGTTGCCCAGGCGGGTCTCGAACCCACGGGCTCAGGCAATTCACTCACCTCGGCCTCTCAAAGTGCGGGATTACAGGCTGTGCCACCGAGCCCGGCGAATATTCATTTTCATAATCTTGCTCATATTTTCTTGGGTTGATTTGTGTCTAGCGAGAAAGAAAATATACAGTCATTACAATTTTAACATCAAATATTTACATGGTCTAGCATCATTGTTTGCTAGTTTGCAATGTAGAAATTATTATTTAAAACTCCATATAATCACTAGTTTTGTTTATTTTATGCTAATATAACTGCAGAGTCCAAGGTGTGTCACAATTGGCAAACAAGTTGTGTAAAAGTGGCATAGCGGTTTTAGACAACATACAACATAATTTCCAGATTGATTGGAATATGAGGGTGGTATGTGCAGACAGCACTGAAAAGAAGGAAAGGCTCTCGGAATCATAAAATTCAATCAAATTATTTAGCAAGCCACATGGGGCAATAAGCCATGAATTCCTACGGGCTCATTTTACCTCTTGTTTTTTTGGAGTTCTTTCTTTATTTTGCTTCATCAGAAACTTCTTTTTTTTTTATTTTTTGTATTGAACACATTTTTGTGAACCATATCACATGGCATAAAGTACACTTGATTAAATATGTTTCCAGTTTTAAAGAGTTTAGCTTGCTTTCAGATTGGCTTTCTATGTTTTACTTGACCCAACTAGTGCTACAAAATTCAATCAACTTTACTTTGTAGAACTGCTAAAGTACTTATTGTTGAAACATATTTCTTCGAGTTGATTATTTTGCAGGTGCCTACATTTGATTTATTCAGTAGTATGGGTGGTATATTTGGAAGGCATAGAAAATATTTATTTTAGTAGGTAAATAGGGCTGGTTTATTACTCAAGTAATAGTATATTCATTTTCCATTTGTAAAGTGGTTTTAGTGATTTTTTAAATATATGATTTTATTTTTACAGAAAGAATAACAGAATAAAATATACCACAAATAAATTAATGTAAATATCACCGAACTATGTTTACATTGTAAAATGACTTACAGAGCAATCCAACAAAATAATATACAAAAATATTCTGGTTGTAGAGAATAGTTGATAGGGAATTACATTAAATAAAACAGGCCAATGTTGTTTATAAGCTTTTCTTTGTTCCTAGATATTTTCAAATCAGAGTTTCAGAACTATATCTCTCTGGACGTATTTTTTCATTTATCTTCCGTAGAAATATTTCAATAATATGTGAATTTTTAAGATATCCCAGAATAAAATAGATCAATGCTCAACCCATTCTTGCCACAGATTTAATATTCAATTCAACTTGATATTTTGATCTTTGTTTTCATTCAACCTTCTACCTTTGAGTACCTAGTTTTAAATCATTAAATTGAGTAACCTAACTTATTGGGAGTCAAATTCTTCTTAAAAAATGTAGACAAAATGTTGCTAAGGAAATATTGTTACTTGGTCATTGATGTTTGAAAAAAAATCCTGTGAAATGGAGCATTTAAAATAATTAGCATTAAGTATTTATCTATGAATGTTTTTACTAATTCGTCTTTGGGAAACAGTCCCTGTGGAGTTGAGACTAGGACCGCTGAGGATCTGATGCTATCCAACTGTGGATATCTCTGAGCAGTGATGAGGCTACTGCTAGGAGGGCCCAATTACGTTAAAGGCTGGATATCAATTGCTACTGGCAGAGAAATAGCAAGTGGAAGGGAGAAAGCCCCCTCTCTTCTCCTCTCTTCTCTCCCCTCCCCTCCCCTCCCCCTCCCTTCTTCTCTTTTCTTCTTTATGGACACTCAGAACCATGTCGAATAACTGATCTAACTATCAAGTGTTTTTACGCTGCCTTCCCTTAATCTTCCCTGCATTGCTCTCTCATTTTTAAACTTTCTCACTCTTTGGCTTTCCTTTCTAATAAAAAGTCTTAAGCCCTTTAGGAATTGACAGAAGTAATTTGAGGGAAGAAACACAGATACGGTCCATGTCTATATTAGCTAAAAAAAATAAGAACTATATCGACAAAATGGATGAACTTTGTTAGAAATATTAGCTGAATGTAAGAAATTCAGCAACAACTTCCTTGGCATTTTAGATTTTATTTGTATCATCAAGTTTAGTAAAAAATTATATATTAAATGAATACATTTGTAATTATGTTGTCATTTTCTCTTTTGGTTATCAAGCATGGTACATTTGATGAAGGTATTAGAGTTATAAAGGTAAAACAGGAAATATTTTATAAATAATATAACAGTCTAAGGGTTTGCTTCTTACGAATGAATTACTGAGATTTTGTAAAAATTAAATAACATAATATATCTAAATAGAGAGAGATTCTTGCTAAAGTTGTCAGACTCATATTTAAGTATTCCATTTGTAAAAGGTCACATTGAAGTCAGAGAAAATACATAAAAAATAAATGAATAAATGTTTAAAATCATGAAGCACTAAAAAATAATAAAATACAAAAAGTTTGGAAAAATTCCCAGGAGAAAGCAGATGGTAATTGAGCCAATAAAATTAATTAGTTTTTAGAATAAATAACATAATTATAATACTGTAAATGTTATTTATCAATGTTTAATTGTTAAAGGTAACAGAAAAATGCTGATGACTTTAATTATAACTATTGCACAAAATATAAATGTTGGAATCTAAATTTAAACTTAATATAACACACAGAGAGAGAAACAAGAAATATTTTAAATATCACCCTCTTTTATGTTTGAGAATCAATATGATATTTAACCTTTACATAAATCAAGACATAGATATAAAAGAATGAAAAGAAGTAAAGTGTGACATTAAAAAAATTGAGGGGTGGAGACATAAATAGTGTACTGATAAACAAAGAGACAAATGAGTATCATATTTGCACTCACGAGAATTATCACTTAAAGTATGAAAAAGAAGTCTTTAATCTGGAATAATGTGTCATTCTTATTGTCTTGACCTTCATGTGTTTGAGGAATACAGCAAGTTATTAAGCAGAATGACTCTTAATTTGAGTTTATTTAATATATCCTCATATTTATATCCAGGTTGTATTTTTGTCGGGATTACCACAGAAATTTTATCCATATTTCAGGAAGCACTTTATGCCTAATTTGCTTAGAATTTGTGGCCAAATTATTGATGCTAACTTTAATCACTTATTTAGGGTGATTCATGTCAGGTTTCTTAACTCTCAAGTCACTCTTTCCCCTTTGTAAATAATAAATAATTTGTGGAGTGATACTTTGAGAATGTGCACAGTGAATTCAATAACAAAACGCAAAATTTACAGATTTTGATCATCTGAAAATTGTTCATAGAAACACATGTAAAGTATTGAGAAGTAAAAAGGTAAAAAATCAACTTTATCTCAGACAGCTCAGAAAAAAAAACTGCCCTTAGGCATAGAAATGTGCATGGAGACAAAGATAAAATTAATGTTGCAAAGGGTGAGAATAGGTAAATCTGGGTGGAGAGCCCCTGGAAGTACCACATTATTCTTGGATCTTTTTTGTGAGTCTAAAAATAAAACAAAATAAAAGCTATTAAATATATATATATATATATTTATATAAAACAGTTTGTCTCTAAGATTTGAGACTATGTGTTGAAGGGGAAAATGGAAATGTGCTCTTCATTTCCTTTTAATATATGTTATTTAATTATTTTAAGCATGCAAAACAATATAATCATCTAAAAATAAGCATTTTGGACACAGTGAGAACTTAATTAGTAATCTGTAAATAGTGTGCTATTCACGAAAAGGAAAAAAGATAAAACATTCGTTATTCACATTTTCTAAATGGATAACTCTAAAGCTGTGGATGAATGGTTGCCTTGGATAGAACTGTGACTTTCAGTCTCTCTCCTCTGCCACAACCCTTCTGACTGGTATTGATGTCACAGGCAGAATGGCTGGTGCAAAACACTTGACAGAGTAATGGTATTCCAAAATCAATTTCTCTAGGTTTTCTTCAAATTAAGCTGCCTCTTAAAAGGTAGTTGAAGATGATGTGCGCATGCACTTTCACATTCATTTCTTCTTTGAAGTATGTGCTTAACAGATAAAATCGGGAAGGCATAATACATTTAAATGTAAATATGTTCTCTTTTTAATTTTAATGAAGGGCTATTGAAAGTACATACTTAATAAAGGTAAGTATGTGGAGGAGATTAAAAGGAGGTTTGTCGGTTTTTTTTGGAGCCTATATCTGTTTTAGTAAGCTTGACTGGATTGAATAAGGTAATATTGGTATAATAGAAGGAAGACACAAGTGAAACTTGGCATTAATTTGAAATTAGTTATTATTTGTTTTGTTGAATAGAGAAAGCAATAAAAGGACAGAAAATTATGTCTTAATAAAGCAAAATATGTAGCAAATTCTCACATAAGCTTTTAAAAAATCCACTTGTAGCCGGTCTCGGTGGCTCAGCCTGTCATCCCCCGCCTTTGGGAGGCTGAAGTGAGTGGATTACCTGAGCCCGCGGGTTCGAGACCGGCCTGGGCAGCGAGACCTCATCTCTACAATAAATCAAAAAATCAGCCGGGCATGCTAGTGCATGCCTGTAATTCCGGCTACTTGGAAGGCTGAGGCGGAAGGATCGCCGGAGCCCAGCAGGTCGAGGCTGCGGTGGCCGGGAGCGGCCACTGCACTCCAGTCTGGGCGACAGAGTGAGACTCCAACTCAAAAAAAAAATAATAATAATAAAAATTAAAAATAAATAAATAAATAAATAAATAAATAATCCACTTGAATCTTCAGGGTGAAATTAGTTTTCCATGGAAACATTCATACATAGGTAAAATGTAAGTAAATAAAGTTTTACTGACTCCTTCAAAAACATCTAAGAATTATCTACTATATAAATATTTTTCATCTAATATACATGATCTGAGAAGCTTTTTACTTATCCATGGTAATATTGTTCAAAGCATTTTAGGAACAATTTTAGGAATATATTCAGAGCCACGGTATTTGACTTTTTGTAATATTTTAGTGTTTGATTTCTGCAAACAGTTCCAAGGCTTTAAAGGGTGACTTTACTGACTAAAGTCTCAGTGAATAAAGATAAGGAATAAAAGCATATAATATAATTTGAGACAATGAAAACATTATGTAAATATATAATATCAGCACCAAATTTTTTGTTTGACTTATCAATTGTGACTAAAAGCAAAAGAAAAAAGTCCTAATTTATTTTAATGCAAATTTTTTGGAATAAATGCAGTTTATTGCAAGCTGCTGCATTGAATTAAAATATTTAACAGAATATAAAGTATAAACCAGCATAAGATGAAACAAATAATTTTTGGCATTTTATGGTCATCTTCATTTATCTACTTTTTCATTCAATAATCATAAATTACATGCCTACAAACACCAAGTAGAGATTAGTGGTAATTAACTTTTGTCTGTTGCTTTCTACTCTATGCCAAACATTTTATTAGAAGTACGTGTTTGGTAGATAAAATTTAGACATATAGATACTGAAATTTAGTTAAGCCACTTGTTCAGTGTCACATAGGTAAAACTGATGTAAAACAGATTTGAACTTATACAATTTAATTTCAGTGTTTACTACACATAAATGTTATACAATATTTCATATTACAGAATTTGATATATTATCTCAAAAGGCTCAAAGTATTGTAGCAGAGAATAGAATGATAGACCAAAAATCTTGAAAATAAATATAGTATGCACTATTATGCAAATCTTGTCAAATTTTTAAAAGAAACACAAAGGAAAAAACTTAGGAAAGAATAGTATTGGAATGAAGAGTATTCACAAATTCAGATCTCAGTTCAATCTTGTATGTTCCACTACTTAATGAGGAATTTGGGGTAAGTTTTTTTTTAACATTTCTAAGCTTCACTTTCATTATCTCTAAAGTGAGACTATTAATAATACCTACTTCATGGAACCATTTAGAAAACTAAAGTACACACAAGACCAAAGCAACATGACAAAAGTTTGGAGAACTGAACTGAATTATAACAGACTACTGTCAATATCTCAGACTAGTCCTTGAAAGATCATTTATAGGACACCAAAAAGCAGCAAGGTAAAAACTTCAAAAACAAGTGTTGGAAGTACAAATAGCAAAAAGTCAAGACAGTATGTGCAGTATAAGTTGCATAGTGGTGATTGCTTGCTAAACAAATCTCCCCAAAATTTCACAGCATTCTCCAGAGAATTTGGCATGACAAATAATCTTACAACAGAATAATAAAATTTACTCAATGTCTAAAGAGTGAGGAAGATGTTATGAAGAAATGAGACTATTCATGAGTACAAAGCCCAACCTCAAGACAACCTAGAAATGCTGAAATTATCAATTAAGACTTAAAACAGCTATAGTAAACATGCTCCCTGAGATAAGAAATAAAAGGAATTATAGAAGTTTTCATCAGAGAGAAACTATAAAACAGAAATGGTAACCTTAGAATTCAAAAACTATAAAATTAAAAATATACACTGAATGAGTGTCAAATCAGAATGATGATCACAGTGTAATGAGTCAGTGAACTTGAAGAAGCACTAACAGAAACTATGCAATCTGAAGATCAGAAATAGATTGCATGAAAAAGAAGTATCAGAGAAGCCTCAAGGCAAATGGGACAACTTAAAATGTTTAGTATTTGTGCATTTAAAGCACTAGATTAAAAAGAGAAAGGGAGTGAATCAGAAAAATAAAGCAAGGCAAAATTTGGCTGAAGACTTTAAAAAGTTTTTAAAAGACAATTTATGGATTCACTTCTTGGTGGAAAAAAAAGAAAAATTCAAAAACACCATTCCCATTGTGGTAAGGGCCTTTCTAAAACAAAGAGATAAAGGTTTTCCCAGAAGAGAAAAAGTGACATGACATAGTCAATGTTGAAGTGTGCACAAGTAACCCGGTTACAACCCTGTACCATAAAATACCCAATCAAAAATGCAGGTTGCCATATAAGGGAGACAAAGGGATTGGAATGTGATATAAAACAACACCCAGTTGCATTGGGGGCACAGTCTTTGGATGTGAATCCACCGGGGCCAGTGCCGGCACAAATAAATGCTGCTTCTGGTGAAAAAGCCTCAGTGTCTTTTCTCTCTCTGTAAAGTATCCTGCCACACTATATGTAGCATAATTAAGTCGCTGAAAAAAATTTTTTTGAAAATAGCCAGAGAAAACAATGTATTACATTTAAGACAATAATCTGAAAGTCTGTAATTTCTCAGGAGAAACCAGGGAAACCAGAAGACAGTGGAATAACATCTTCAGACAGCTTATATACATATAAGACTGCCAAGTCAGAATTATATATACAGAGAAGAGATCAGTAAGCTAGAAAAGTAGAAGAAAAAGATTCTGTAATGAAGGAAAAACACTACTGGAAGAACTGCTTAAAATGAATTGCTAAGGAAGGTTCTTCAGCAAGAATAGAAATGCTTTCAGAAAGAGCACAGATCATCAAAAGTCAAGGGAATGATAAATATAGAACAAATGTCATAGACTTTTGTTATTTATTTATTTCCAGAAGTGTACATTAATACATGTCTGATGGCTTAAAACATAAATTATGCTATTAAATGGAAGGAGGTTTAAAATGTATGTAGCTATAATACTTATGACTTGTTCATATGTCTACAACATGAAGAGTAGGTAGTATAGTAAACTATATCATTGTAACTCTTCTATATTTTATGTAAAGTGGTAAAATATTAACTCTGTGAATGATTAGTCATGTGTATTTTAATCTCTAGAATTTCCACTAAAAATACAAAAAAATACTGCCAAGAAGTTAATAGATAAATTAATATGGATTACTAAAATATTCATATATAAATCAGAAGACAGAAAAAAGAACAGGAGCAAAACACAAAGGATACAAAAACCCTAAAGGATAGAAAAAACCCTAAATCCAATATTTCAATGTTTTGTTAAACATAAATGATCTAAAACTTTGAATAACATAAATTGTTATATTATATTTAAAAATAAAAATACATATGCATTAAATACTATCATATACAAATGTTAAAAGTACAAATATAAAATAAGTTGTATTTTAATATCAAAGTATATTTCATAGCAAAAATGATATTACCAGGTATAAAGAAGGTAATTTCAAAATGATAAAAGTGTCAGTTTGCCAAAAAGACATACCAATCACAAACACCTATGTCATTCATAGCACGACTTAAAAATACATAATTTCAGAAGAGTTAGATAAATTTACAGTAGACAAATACCCTTTTCTCAGAAGTTGATAGAATATGTAGTCAGAAAATCAGCAAAGATATAATAAACTTGAATAACACTATCAACAAACTTGACATTTTTGGATATTTATAAAACATTATATACAGAAATAGTAGATGTGTATTATTTTCAAGGACAGAATATTTGCCAATATAGACCACATTTTGACACACAAGTCTAGTCTCAATACATTTTAAAATGACTTGTGCTACATACACTATGTTTTATGACAACAATGGAATTAAACTATAAACTAGTATAAGACAGATTTCTGAAAAATCCACAAATATTTTAAAATTAAACTTCTAAATGAAATATAGGTCAAAAATGAAATCCTAAAAAGAATTTAAAAATTAATTTTGAGCTGAACAGTAATAAAAATACCCATGCCAAAATTTGTGGGATGCAGTTAAGCAGTAATTGAAGTAAAATAATAGCATCAAGTAATTATTAGAAAAGAAGAAAAGTCTCACATCAATAATCAAAACTAAAGACTGGCAAATTTTTCTGTACAGATCCAGATATTAATATTTAGATCTTAGTGGGTCATGTGGTCTTAGTTACAACTACTCAACTCTGCCATTTGTAGTACAAAAGAAGGCATGAATGAGCATAGCTAAGTTCCAACAAAACTTTATTTGCAAAAACGGACAGCAGTCCATGTCAAGTATGATTTGCCAGTCATTGACATAGGCATGCACCCTAAAAGCTTTTTCATGCCAAAGAAAGCAAAGGATAGGACATAATCAGAGTGGAAATCAGTGAAATTAAATAAAGCAAAACAATTTTAAAAAATCATTGAAACCAAAAGTGAGTTCCCTGAAAACAATTTCAAAAACTAGAAAGTTGTAGCCAATCATAAAATAAAGTGATGATACAAAATATCAATATCAGGAATAAAAAAGATTTTATTAATACAAACCTGAAGATATTACAAGGATGAAAAGCAAATTTAACAACACTATGACCATAAATATTGCAATTTAGATTGGGAAAAAATGGTTTCCTGTAAGCTAACTGAATAATCAGCTAGGTCAAATGCTGAAAAATTATCTTTTAATCAGCAAAGGGGAGGATAGTGTTACATAGACAAGCCAAAGTTCAAGGGATAGTGAAAACAACTATTAATTAAGAGTTTTAACTCTAGCAATAGTTTTTTTTGTCACTATATAAATAATTTCATGTGCAACAGTCATCTTTAAATACTATTTTGGATTCTGCTCCCTTTAGAATTTTAATAGATTTCATTCATAGGCTATATAAAAATTCATCTCATTCCTCAATTGCTAAAATTGAATTTAAGAATGATTAAGATATTACCAGTTATGAATATCCATGTTTTTCACCAAATGTAACTTTAAATTACATTTGACCCTTTTCTTTTTTTTTTTTTTTGAGTTGGAATCTCACTCTGTCGCCCAGACTGGAGTGCAGTGGCCGCTTCCGGGCACCGCAGCCTCGACCTGCTGGGCTCCAGCGATCCTTCCGCCTCAGCCTTCCAGGTAGCTGGAACTACAGGCGTGTGCTACCACGCCCAGCTAATTTTTTGATTTATTGCAGAGATGAGGGCTCGCCAAGTTGCCCGGGCGGATCTCGAACCTGCGGGCTCAGGCAATCCACTCACCTCGGCCTCCCAAAGTGCTGGGATTACAGGCTGAGCCACTGAGCCCAGCCTGACTCTTTTCAAGTAGCAAAAGTATCTTCTAAAACATAAAGTGTGTCAACAATGATAATATATTTAAAATTTGCGCTTGTTGTGTTTAAAAAGACAATAGTCTCATAGCTAAAGATTCAGTCCCTAGAACTAGACATTTGTGGAGCAAATGCTAACTCCACCATTCTTAAGCAGGTGGTTTATTTCTATATTGTGGACAATCCCATAATTGATAGAGATCTTCACTAGTTTTACTGTTAAGATTCTCAGAAACACTTTTAAAATATACATTTTTTGAATTTAGGATGAATGCGTACAACTTTCTTACATGGATATGTTGCCTAATGGTGAGGTTTGGGCTTTTATTGAACCTATCACCAATTAGTGAACACAGTACCCAACGGGTAATTTCAACCCATTCTCCCTTTACCCCTCCTTCCTCCCTTTAGGAGTCTCCTGTGTCTGTTGTTTTCATCTTTATATCTGAGTTTACCCCATATTTAGTTCTCACTTATCAACGCAACCAGGCACTATTTGTTTTTCTGTTTCTGTGTTAATTAATTTGGTATAGTGGCCTCCAATGGCATCCGTGTTGCTGCAAAAGACATGATTTCATTCTTTGTTATGATTTTGTAGTATTCCGTGGCATATGTGTACTACCTTCTTGTTATGCAGTCCCCCAGATGGGAATCAAGGTTGGTTCCATGTTTTTGCTATTGTGAACAGTACTGTGACAAACATATGAGGGCAGTTGTCGTTTTGGTAGGATGATTTATGTTGCTCTGGGTATAGGCCCAGCAGTAGGATTATTGGGTCAAGAGATAATTTTACTTTTAGCTCTTTGAGAAATGTCCAAACTGTTTTTCACAGGGGCTGAACTTATTTGCATTCACACCTATGGTGTCTAAGTGTTCCCTTTCCTCTGAAACCTGCAAGCTCACCAACAAATATTGTTTTTTGACTTTTTAATAAAAGCCATTCTGACTGGTGTGAAATGCGCGGTGGTTTTGAATTGTATTTCTTTGATAATGAGTGATGCTGAGCATTTTTTATATGTTTGCTGCCAATATTTTGTCTTCTTTGAGAAGTGTCTGTTCATGTCCTTTGTCTACTTTATAAAGGAATGATTTGTTTTTTGTGTGTATCAATTTATTTAAGCTCCTTATAGATTGTAGATATTAGTTATTTGTGGGATGCATAGTTTATAAATATTTTCTTCCATCCTGTAGATTGTCTATTTACTCTGTTAATAGTTTATTTTGCTGTGTAGAAGCGCTTTAGTTTAATTAAGTTCCAATTGTCAGTTTCTGTTTTTCCTGCATTTGCTAGCGAGGACTTCGTAAAAAATTCCTTGACTTGGCCAATGTCCAGCAGAGTGTTTTCTACTAAGATTTGTACAGTTTGAGGTCTTTCATTTAAGTCGTTACTCCATCTTGAGTTAGTTTTTGTATATGATGATAGGTAGTGTCTAACTTGATTCTTCTTCAATGGTTAGCCAGTTTTTCAAGCACCACTTATTGAATAAAGTGTCCTTTCCCCATTATTTATTTTTGCCAACATTGTTGAAGTTCAGTTTTTGTAGGTGAGCAGCTTGTTTTCTGGGTTTTCTATTCTGTTCCACTGGTCTGTGTGTCTATTTTTATACCAGTGCCGTGCTGTTTTGGTGACTGTAACGTATAGTAAAACTTTAAGTTAGATAATGTGATGCCTCTAGGTTTTTTCTTTTTGGTTAAAACTTGTGTTGGCTATTCAAGCTCTTTTTTGGTTCCATATGAAATTTAGAATTTTTAAAAAATTCTTTTAAAAAGACATTGGTAGTTTTTTTGTTTGTTTGTTTGTTTGTTTGTTTGTTGAGTTGGAGTCTCACTCTGTCACCCAGACTGGAGTGCAGTGGCTGCTCCCGGTCATCGCAGCAGCCTCGACCTGCTGGGCTCCGGCGATCCTTCCGCCTCAGCCTTCTGAGTAGCCAGAATTACAGGTGCGCGCTACCACGCCCGGCTAATTTTTTGATTTATTGTAGAGATGAGGTCTTGCTGTCCAGGCGGATCTCGAACCCGCGGGCTTAGGCAATCCACTCACCTCAGCCTCCCAGAGGCGCGGGATTACAGGCTGAGCCACCAAGCCCGGCTGACATTGATAGTTTGATAGGGACTGTATTACATCTGTGGATTGCTTTGGGCAATATGGACATTTTAAATAATATTGAAATCTTCGATTCATTAGCATGGAATTTTCTTTATTTGTTTGTGCCATCTTTGACTTCTTTTAGAGTGTTTTTATTTCTTTTACCTCTTTACTTAAATATATTCCCAGGTCCTTTTTTTTGTTACTATTATAAATAGGATTACATTTGTGATTTGGTTATTAGCCTGAATGTTGTTAGTGTCTGATTTCTGAACTTTCACTTTATACCCTGAAACTTGATAGAATTCATTTATTAGGTCTAAGAGTCTTTTGGTGGAATCTTTAGAATTTTCTAGACATAGAATCATGGTTTATGAAGAGAGACAATTTGATTTATTTTCCTTGGATGACTTTTATTTATTTATTTTTGTCTTGTCTGATTGCTTTGGCTACTATGTCCAGTACTATATTATATAGGAATAGTGAGAATGAACATCTTTGTTGTTTTTCAATTCGCAGGGGTAATGCTTCCAACTTTTACCCATTTAGTATAATGTTGGTTGTCAGTTTGTCAGAGATGGTTCTCATAATTTGGCAATATGTGCCTTTGATGCCTAGTAGGTTGAAGGTTTTTTATCATGAAGGAATGTTGTATTTTATCATATGCTTTGTGTCTATTGTGATGACCACATGAATTTTGTTTTTAATTATTCTTATAAGGTGAATCCCGTTTATTGATTTGCATATGTTGAACCAACTTTGCATCCCAGAAATAAAGCACTTGATCGTGATGGACAATCTCTTCGATGAACTGCTAGATGCAATTTGTTAGTATTTTGTTACGAATTTTTGCATCTGTGTTCATCAGGGAAATTGGTCTATGGTTTTTTGTTGCGTCTTTATCAGATTTTGTTACCAGGGTAATATTGACATTGGAGAATAAGTTAGGGAGAAATCTCTCCTTGATTTTTTTTTTTTTGGAAGAGCTTTGGTAGGATTTTTTTTTTTTTTCCTGTAAGATTGGTACCACCTCTTCTTTGTACATCTGGTGTAATTTGGCTGTGACTCCATTTGGCCCAGGACATTTTTGGTTGGTAAGTTTTTTGTTTTTGTTTTTGTATTTTTACTGATTCAATTTCATGTCCGATCTTTTATCTGCTTAGTGTTTTAATTTTTTCCTGTTTAGATATTCAGGGGTTGTGTGTTTGCAGGAATTTATCCATTTCTTCTGGATTTTCTAGCTTATACACAGAGAAATATTCATAGTAGTCTCTGAGAATTTTTTATATATCTGTGGGATTGGTTATAATGTCTCCTTTGTCATTTCTAATTGTGTTTATTTGCATCTTCTCTCTCCCTTGAAATAACTTTTCATTTCATGATCCTTTTGAATGGTTTTGTGGTCTCAATTGTATTTATGCTCCCATTCTGTTCTTTTCTTCTGCTAACTTTGGGTTTAGATCATTCTTGATTTTTTCCATTCTTTGACATGCGACATTAGGTTGTGTATTTGAGACACTTCTTGCTTCTTAATGTGGATATTTAGCGTACTTTCCTCTCCAACATTGCTTATGCAGAATTCCAGAGGTTTTGGTGTGTTGTGTCCCTATGTAAAATTGTTTCAATTTTTAAAAAATTTCTATCTTGATTTTGTTGTTTATACAAAAGCCATTCGGAAGCAAATTATTTAGTTTACCTGGATTTTTGTGTTTTTTGAATATTCCTTTTGGTATTGATTTCTATTTTTATTCCACTGTGGTCTGAGAAGATGCTTGATATGATTCTGATTTTTTGGGATTATTGATATTTGTTTTTTGACCAAGCATGTGGTTGATGCTAGAATATATTTCTTGTGTAGATGAGAAGAATGTATATTCTATGGCTGTTAGATGCAATATTCTGTAAATATCTATTAGGTACAATTGGTCAATTGTGGAACTTAAGTCCAGAATTTTTCTGTTGTTTTTCTGCCTCAATGATCTGTCTAATGATAATAGTGGAGTGTTGAAGTACCTCACTATTATTGTGTGACTATCTAAGCTTCTCTTTGGTTTAGTAGTAAATGTTTTATAAATCAGGTGCTCTGAAGTTGGGTAGTTAAGTTTTTTTGTTGGATTGATTCTTTTATCATTTTGTAATGCCCTTCATTGTCCTTTTTTGCTAATGTTGGCTTAAAGACTATTTTATATTGTATGAGAATAGTAATCCCTGCTCTTTTTTGTTTTCCATTTGCATGGTAGAACTTTCTCGATTTCTTTACCTTGAGCCCATAGGTGTCATCAGATGTCAGATGGGTCTTCTGTAGGTGGAAGAAGAATGGGTTTTACCTTTTGATCCTACTTGTCACTATTTGTCTTTTAAATGGGAAATTTAGGCTGCTGACATGCAAAGTTAATATTGATATGAGCAATTTTGTTCCCATCATAGTGTAGTTAGTGAGCAACCTCATAGCCTTGGTTGTATGGATGCTTGCAGGGTCTGGGGTATATGTGCTTATGCATGCTTTTGTGATAGAAAGTATTGTTCTACATTCAAGGGAAATAGTAGCATGATAGTACAAATACCAAGAGATGAAGATCACCAGAAACAAGTTCAGAGGCATCTTACATGCTTTGAATTATTTTTAGCATTTAAGGACTTTCAATCAAGTGCATAAAAAGTATACGCATTTATGTTTGTAAGTTTATTTTTTAGGAATATCCTGAATAGGAATAAGCATGAAAACTAAGACAGCGTTTCTATAAACTTTTTCTGAAGCTACACATCTTAATTTTTTTTAAAAATTGTTCATAGATGGGTATTTTATATATATATAATTATTTTAGGTCACAACCTGACCACAGTATTTTGCTGTATTACTAGTAATACAATACTTTAAAATGTAGATTAGAGCAAAAATATTTACTAATACGTACTTTTAAAATTAGAACTTTCCATCTTAGGATGTCATTTATAAATAACATAAAATACAAGACTTAGGATTTTCTTGAAATTAGTTAGGCATAAAACTAATGAAACTGTGAAATTAGTAAAATAATTGGTATCGTAAAAGCAATGCAATTGTAAGTATTTATCCAAGATTATGAAAACTTTAGTTTTTATATAGAGGTTTTATACTAATGCAGTCTAACGATCCATGTGTTTTTAAGAGTAATAGCAGGCATTAGAATATTTTTGTAATGGTTATATATTGGGAAATTAAGAAATGTAAAAAAATAGAATATTTGTTATGATCGCTTTCTTATTACTGGACTAGTATTGTGGACTATCGCTTATAACACTTATATCGTAATGCCTGATATTATATATGTTTCTGTATCATATTTTATCTTTCATTATATTAGAATGTTTATGAAAACACTGATTCTTGTTCTATGCACAGTCTATCTTCTCTCTCCTTCTCTTTCTCTTCATTTTTTTTCTCATACACATATTTACATACCTTATTTATTTACATCATGTTTATATATACTAAGGCCATGGCATTTTCCTTAAATTAAATGCCGATTTTAAAAATATTTTATCATAATAATATGATCTATTTCACTCAGGATATATTCACTGGATTTGGTAACACATTATGTTTTAAAGATTGTAGTTGAAAGTGAAGAATAATGGCAAGATAGTTTCATTATGAACCTTGTTGCACTTTGATATGGAGTCTAGAAGAGGAAAGAGAAACCAAATATTAAACCTTCTGATATAAGGAAGGAAATACATAGTGGCCAAACGCCTGCAAATGCTGGAATTCTGTGCTTTTAGAATTCTGTTTTCTTATGTTCATAGGAAAAAAATTAATTAATTATAGACTTTGTAGCCAAGAGATAACCATTAAAGAACATAGTGCAGAAAATTATCATAACGATATAATTTTTATAGTCACGCTGAAGTAGAAAAGATATTCAAGGTTTGGGGAATGGAGTAAGCTTGTATGAATTTTGATGAAAATGGTTAGGTCATTTTAAGTGACTGAATAGGGTAATTTCACAACTTTGTGGGCCCTGGACCTCATTATATATATGACCTTGGAAGAGCAGAAGCAAATCTCACAAGGCAGCATCAGTAATTCAATTCTGACAAATCAAACTCACGTGATAGAAAGAAGAAACAATATGCCCCTACTTAAAACAACCCCTCAAATGCCTTCATTCCCTTCAAAGATGGGCACAGTGGAACAAAGTAATGACAAATAAATATTCATTAAACAAATAAATGGTGAAAATTTAAAAAATGCTTATCAAATATGTATCACTCATAGCAATTATGATAACATAATTAAGAAAGAAAATTTTTATTTAAAGCCTAAACTCTCTGTGGAAACTTAAGTTCCCATTGGAGCATGGAGTTATTTTTCTACTTTTTAGAACCACACAACCAATGCTAACTCAACTCACCTTTGTGCCTTATTCATGGTAGAATCTCTATTTCCTATGTAAAAGAATGAATGGCTAACAAAAGGAAGAAATCAGTGCTGTTCAAACAATAGCACCAAATAAACTTAGATTTGTTTTGTTTCTGGTGGAGGATTTGATGTGCTTGTGTTTTGTCTTATAATGGAATGAAATGGGTGATTATTAATAAAATATAAAGACAAACGGAGAGAAGTAAAAATATTTTTATTTCTTCACACTTTGGAAATAGTTAAAAATTTAAAGTGTATACACAATACTATGAGAATAAAGGAAGGGAAAGAGTGAAAAAGAAAAAAAATGCTAGCAAATATATGATAGAGGAAGGAAGACTTAAAATTCAAAGTAGTGACATATTTTCTCCCTTCTTTGCTAATTCTTTTACGTTTTTACTTGCTACATTGGTCACAGAGGCATATATAAAGGTAATGCTAAATGATGCATATCCAATTTTTTTGTACTTTCAAAAATATATTAACTTGAAGAAAAGTATGTAAAGGTTACATTAATATTTTTGTAACTGTTCAGCGTTTTGTATTTTATTTGTTCCTGTCTACAAAGGAGCAAGCATGAAGCATTATATTAAAGAATCTAAGTAGAATAATACACATAATTCTCTAGTGAGAAGTTTAGGAGACACATGAATGCTTTCAGACTTCTAAGAATAGGTGGAAAACTATACTTCCTTTTTCTTTTATTTTGAGTTAGAGTCTCAATCTGTCACAGGCTAGAGTGCAGTGGCTAGCTCACGGTCACTACAGCTTCAGCTTGCTGGGCTCAGGCAATCCTTCTGCCTGTCTTTCAAGTAGCTGGAACTACAGGTATTCACCACCATGCCCAGCTATTTATTATTATGATTTATATTAAAGATAAGGTCTTGCTAACTTCCCCAGGCCGGCCTCGAACCCCTGGACTTAGACAATCCTCTTGCCTCTGCCTCCCAAAGTGCTGGGACTATAAGCGCGAATAACTGCACCTGGCAAAAGATGTACTTTCTAGGTAATTCTAGGTAATTCTTCAAGGTAATTTTTTTAAGAAAAATATTTATAATATTTTGTAAACCTTCAGAGAAATTGTTTCCCCCCCCAAATGAGAGGAAATTTAACAAGTTTTAAAAAAATCTTAATAAATTCTAGGCCAGGCGCAGAGGCTCAAGTCTATAATCCCAGCACTTTGGTAGGCCAATGTAAGAGGATTAATTGAGCCCACGGGTTCAAGACCAGCCTGGGCAACTTAGCGAGACCTCATCTCTATGATAAATAAAAAAATTAACTGGGCGTGGTGGCAAGTGCATGTATTTTCAGCTACTTGGAAGGCCAAGGTGGAAGGATCACCTGAGCCAGGCAGATTGAGGCTGCAGTGGCTGTGAGTGTGCCACTGCATGTCAGCCTGGGCTATGGAGCAAAACTCTGATTCAAAAAATAAAAATTTTCATAGCATTAATATTTCCCCTTCAAACATTACTCAACCCATTTACAATATCAGTCCAAGACATCTCCAACATTTACCAATATGTCATCCTGAAAATGATTATTGCTGATGGCTTAAAATTAGATTTAGAAATGATGATAAATAAAATGGAATTTACCTGTGAAACTTTTAACTATGATCTGTGGACTCTATCTAGAACACAAAAATATTACTTTTTTCTTAATATTTGCATTGTTTATTCTAATATATTTAGAGAAAAAAATTTAAAGCATGAACAAGAAAATAATCTGTTATTTCACTGTAATTTTAAAAATCATATCATATATTGATTTCACTGTCTATGCATATGCATACATATTGAACATGTATCTATAGGTATATCTTTCATTTTTATTCTCACAAATAAAACTTTGTCAGTATCATAGACCAGAATGGCATCATTTATTATGTTTTAATTGCATTTAAATTACTTTCTTATTTATGTGTGATCATGCTTTAGTAATAGAAAAGATATTATCTTAAAGATTAAGCCTTGCAAGTAATCATAACAAATATTTAGTGAAATTTTGCACATTTTTTCTTTACTGCTTTTCTAACTTCAGTATCAAAGGAACCCTAAGACTTAATGACTTAAGCATCTTTATTTTACTTTGTCTACAACTTTGTGAGTCAAAAATTCCAAAAAGAACTTACCTGTGTGTTCATCTCTGACGCACATGGGATTGCCATGGCACCTGGGGCTGGATGACTTCCTTCAAAGTTGGCATCTTCACCTACAGCCTGTCACTTAGCCGCTCTTTGGCTTATATAATATCTTTTTCCACATTATGTTGTTCTACTAAGACTTCTTCATGGACTTAATTTGGAACAAGCCATTCTAGTTTCAAATATAACAACTTATTATAAAGCTATAAGTATTCAGGACTGTGTAGAAATGGTTCAAAAACGCAAATTGAAAAAGGGAACCAGAATAGAAAGCTATAGATTTATGGAAGATGGATATAACAGAAATATTTGCAAATCAGTGAGGAGATGGACTATTCACTAATTATTGATGGAGTACTCGTTTATATAGATTTTCAGAATTAAATTCAGATTCTTACTTTAACCAAAATGAATTTCACATGGCTTAATGGATACCACCGAGACAATGAAGAGCATTAAATTTAAGTACTTCTGTTTATCAAAAGACTCATAAAGTGAACACCAAAGCCCTGAATCTGAAAAGATATGTGAAACACATTTAGCAGTCATGAATTCAGATTTAGAAAATACGAAGAACACCTAAAATCAGTAGGAACAACATAAATATTACAACAGAAAAGTGGTCAAGGACTTGGCAAAGCGTTTCATCAAAGATAGAAAAGCAAGAGGCCCGTATGTCACAAGTGAGAAAATGTCCATTTTTATAAGTAATCAGAAAACATTAAAAACATAATGAAATACATCACTTGCCTACCACATTGGTTGGAAAAGATGCTGAGCAACAGAAACTCCTCTCCTCAATTTTTAAAAATTGATACATAACAATCATACACATTTAGGAAGTACATGTAATATTTTGATTACATAGATACAATGTGTGATGATTAACTTATGGCGATTTGAATATCTATCACCTCAATTAGTTATTTTATTGTTAGGAACATTCCAAGTCTTCCACCTGCTTTGAAGTATACAATATATTCTTGCTAACTGTAGTCACCCAACAGTGCTGTGAAACATTAGACTTATTCTTTTCATCTAACTATACCTTTGTACTCATTAATCCCCAACTCTCTCTTCCATCTCCCCACCACACATTCCAGTCTCTGATAACCATCATTCTACTTTCTACCTCCATTAGATCAACTTTTGCTGCTCCCACATATGAGTGGGCACATCAGTGTTTGTTTCCTATTCCTGACTGATGACACTTAACACGTTAGACCGCCAATGGATTTATTTCTGGGCTCTTTATTATGTTCCACTGGCCTCTGTGTCTGTTTTTATGTCCATCTGCTGTTTTGGTTACTATAACTTTGCAGTATATTTTTAACTCACCTAGTGCTATGTCTCCAGGGTTGTTCTTTTTGCTCAGGATTGCTTTGGTTATTCAGAGTCTTTTGTGGCTTTATATAAATGCTATTTCTTAAAATTTCTGTGAAGAATGTCACTGGTATTTTGATACGGATTGCATTGAGTCTGTAGATTGCTTTCTGTAGTATGGACATTTTAACAGTTTTGATACCCATCTATTCAACTCCCCAGGGTATTTCTCAATTGTATTTGCATTTAAAAATAAATGGTAGTATTTTATGTCTAATTCTTCTAAGGGCAACACATTATTTTTCAGATATTATCAAATTGAGTTTTCTCATTTTTTTTCTAAAGAGAGTACATTGTGATTTAATAAACATTCTTGAAAGCTTAAATCACTCTTTCCTATAATTTTAAATTCAAGTATATATAGATAGAGCTCACAATTTTCCTCATTGCCCCAAAATATTGCTTCCTGTCAAGCAAAGCACAGATTTTTTTCCAAAATAATTAAGTTACTTACAAAATCCTTAGAGCCAAAAGCCCCACGAAATCCCATAATGACCATTCTTCTTACCGTGTTCACTATTCTTCATTTTCCTCATTTCCCAGGAAGAAAAGTAGAAGAGAACTTCTTTGTTCACATTTTGATCACAAAGTGAATGACGTTCTACTTCTAATAGAGTCATGTATTTTATTATTGTTCAATTTGGTTTTTTTTAAATTTTCATGGTGATCACATCTATAATTTCTTCTGTTTTAAAAAAGAAACTTTAATTTTTATTGAGTTTTTCAATAGATCTATTGATGTGTCCTCACTGCCTTGTGAAACCTAGATAGATTTTCTTAAAACTGCCTTTTTTTAAAGATGATAATGATGTCTCTGAATTTTTTTGAATTTATAGAAAATCATACTCTTAGGGTACATTCTACCCTCAGGAATCCTCAACCATATGTGTTGTTTTTATTTTGTGTCTTACTGTTGCATATCAAAAATGTCAATCTTTTTACTGATGTAAAGTGATTCATATGATTGCTGATAATCAATACATAGTTAGCTAGCCAGCTAGTTAGATAATAGATAATTCCCAGAGCATGACTAACTTAGATGTCAATAACCATGTATGAAGATGATGAAGAAAGATCTTACTGTAGCAACTCAGACATCCTTTTCTCAAGATATCTTTTGCTTTTCTGAGATTGTGAGGTTTCATCATTGCTCTGACTTCCTGATGCCCTCTTTCTATCTAACTGGCTCCTCACAGATTTTGTTTCTCTCTCTTTCCTTGTGTTTATGCTCCATGATAATAGTGAAGAGCAAAATTAGCTCTTTGGCCTCCTGTAGCAACTTCCCGCTGGCTGACACCCAGATCTTGATGGAGAATGAGTGATGAGGGGCCAAGTTCATATTCTACTTTCTACCCTCTCAAAAGCACCCTGTTCCCAAACAAGCATTATAGAAACGTTAAGTGAAATTCCGGTTCTTGTGGATAGAATTTCCTCTATTGTAATTATAAAAGTGATATTTGTCCGGGCTCAGTGACTCAGCCTATAATCCTGCGTCTTGGGAGGCTGAGGTGAGTGGATTGGCTGAGCCCGCGGGTTCGTGACCCGCCTGGGCAACTTGGTGAGACCTCATCTCTACAAT